>NW_025779381.1:0-60968 GCF_021130785.1 Homalodisca vitripennis
AACTAAATTAATTGAACTATTTTTTTTCTTTATAAATAGACAACTCAGAGTTTATTAAAACTATTTATCAACCAAAGTGAGATATATTATAATACAAAAGATTAAATGCTAAGAAAATTATGGATTTTATAATAAAGTTTATCCAGTCTCTGATACAATTTTAACACAAAAGAGAGATAAATAAACTAAGGATAAAGGCATGTTACGACTGATGCAAATAGCAACTTGGTGTTCCTCCACCTTTCACATACAAGCACCTCGGCACGGCTGACGTCACACCCTCTGTCAGGGCTCCCATGGTGTCGTCTCGGTGTCAATGGGTGGATAGGCAGTTAGCAATACCGGTAACACTTAGACAAAGTCACTGATATCCTTTTGGTTCAAAGGAAGTCTAACCAAAAGAAATTCCACCACAAATATAATAAATTTTACTGCCGGATTTTACCCGCTAACCGGAGCAATCGGGTTTAAAAATAACCCACACCTTGATTAAAAGACCGCTGCCAGAACTTTGAGCAAAAGAGACACACGTTAGGATAAGGTTATGTCACGTGTCTTAAAATAATGTTAATTTTAGTCTGTTCGACCAATGATGAGCACTTTCCTCAAGACTAGAGTGCAACTCAACCCAGCTTATTGGTTATTTTGCTGAAAAGACAAATTCAAAACTATATTACAACTAATTAATAAACTGAATCTTACTCTAAATAAATTCAAATTTTAAATATTATACAGTCGTTTTTATCGATTGCCAAGTCTTAAACACTCTAGAAATAGATATTGTATTTTATTACATCTTTACAAGTTTCATATACGAGTTACTGATACGAGAAATCAAATGTTTAAATTAAAAATACATATTTATAGGTTCTGGAGGTATCAACACTGCTGGTTTTTAGGTATAGCTAAACGTGTTCAGGTTAATGCATCATTAGGAAATGTTCTATAAAGTACGGATAGTGAAGAGGTGTGTATAAAATGTATTAAATAATCCTGAGAGGTTTTGCATTTCATTAAACAATACTTCTCGACAACACAATAAAGTTGCCTACGTGTCTACTATGAGTGCACTCCACATACTCGCATCTCGCGTCAAGGTACAGACTTTACAGTACTGTAGTGGAAAGAAACATTCTAATTTTTAATGAGTTGATTTACCCTTTATTATACTACTAACACAACAGGATTTGATAAACTTTTATAGTCATAGATTTTACAGCAATAAATATTTTATGTTATAATATATGATAACTTAAAATGTTGTAAGGTACTAAATGCAAAAGTTATGGACAACATTATTCGTATTAGGTACATCGAGAATCCAATTTTTTTTATTTTTTCCATGGGGTTTGTAATATTATGAAAAGATAACAGATTTATTTTTAAATATATAATTTGTGCTTAAGGTGACTGTTTTGTCTGTTTCTTATACATAGATATAAATGATGGCAGATATTGTAAAGTGTATATCTCCTTAGTTACCTTGAAGTTAAACTCTGAAAAATACAACTCTTCATTCTATTGTTTAATGTTTTAATAAATATTTTTTATAGATACTCTCTGAAAGTTTTTATTACGAAGAATGTCATTCTTAAAACGTTGATTTATTTAACCGTTCGTAAATTTAAATTTTGTCTCGGCCACAATCTAAGCTCAACACCGAAATATCTCAGGAGCAATCCGCCATCCCGTGAAACTCGAAGGAATCAAATTGAAACGGTTGTAATAAGCGAGGCGGGTTGTACAGGATATTACCTTAAGTCACTTCTACCCAACGGCAACTGCATTAACCATTTTCTCAAGCGTTTCTCGGTTTTTCAATTTTCCTAAGCTAACGTGCTCATTCGGTTCGGCTGTCATCACCTGTATGAAAGTTGTTTAAACATTCACAAAGAATGTTGTGTAAGTCTATAAAATCGGCTGTTTAAAATCTAAAATCCTTTCGTCTGTTTGTAAACTATACAATGGATCTGAATAATTTTACGTTTCAAACCCATAGGTTTACTTAGGTACTATGATATAAAGCATATATTAATATTGCGTAAAACAATTACGAGGCACATTTCATAAAATACATAAAGCTTTTAGACACTTCTCTGATTCAAATTTTAACTATCACCTAATAGATATCTAATTTTAGGAAATTCTAAAATAATAAAAGGTGTTTTTAGACACTCTAAGCTAAAATTATCGATCCTTCAGAATTAATATATGTTGACGCCATGTCAACTTATTCAGTTTTCTAAAATAAATAATACTCCAGTTCCTTTTTACCGACTTGTTATATCATTATTTGGGAAAGATAATTATTTTGTACAATCCATACAAAAACCTCCAAATAATATTTCTGTAAAACTATTTGGTAAAAAAAAATTACATTATTTTTTTTATTTTTAAAATAACGATTTAAGTTTGAGTAAGACCTATGCTTTGAATTTGCATACTTCATTATCATCACAACTAATTGAAACAAAATATAAGTAAAGTTACAAATCAGTTAACTGCTGTTAAATAGCCTATAAAGTCCCGTTTATCTTTTATGACACCACTTAAAGGTAATGAAATACTAACAGGAAGTTCACGTTTCAAGCGGCACTCGTTATGTTGTTTTTAAATTAACTTTTCTGTATAATGTTCAAAGAAGACAAGCTGTAGAGAGAGTGACAGAGTGATGAAACACGGCGCGGGACTTCCATCTCTAATAAGTTACAGTTGTCGTTTCGAAATTTCTGTTATCTACTGTGAAAATACTAATTAATAATATGAATTAGATTTAATGTTTTAAATATGCTACGTATACGTTGTGGCAAATCATTAGAATGGGTGAATACCTTAAAACTTCGTATGCATTAAATTCTTTCTCGAGGGATAGTACAAACGCTACTACGGCACTGACCGTGAGAGCTGGAAACCAGTCAGCAATAACCAGTGCTGGAAATATATGCCTGTGGTCAAAAATAGGCTTGTTAGGAGTACTTATGTTTACATTTCCTTGATCGCGGCATTAGTGGAAACTCTATTTCGCCACTGCTATCGGATATAATTAGAAGAACCTTATTAGTACTAAAAAGTCGCTTTTTATGAAGTAATTAAATGTATACTTTCTTTTGATTATGGCAGTAAGTTAAACTCTACTATAGCGTCCGTAATATAATTCATTCGAACTACACTTACTTCAGACTCACAATTATTATAGTTATGCTCAAGTAATTTTACTGAAAGAACTTCAGGCTTCGGCTTTCAGTTTCCTTCTAATTAGTATAAAATAGTTTTTAAAATAACTGAAATTGTTGGAGCTGTTTATTCACATATTATATGAACTTTCAGAAACATTTTAGTCATTTTATTTATTATACTTCACTCCCCTACTTCGAAAACATGGTGCCAAAATTCTGTTCTTTACATTTAGATGCAAACACTTTTTTAAGGTGCGTAATACATACTGAAGAATACCACTTTTTAGGTTACAATGAATAATGGACGATTGAGACAACAAAGTGCAACACCCTTAAATCACACATGGGTAATAAAGAGGTTTAATGGTAGAGATAATTAAATTAAGGTCTTCTAAAGTCATTTTTTCTGGTAGTATAATTTCACATGTAGGGATAGATGGGAAATATTTTTATAAAATTGTATGTACAGATTGAACTAAAATTACAGATTCCTCATTAAAATATAAAAATTAGAGTATATAAACCAGGGACACCTGGAATATCGTACATAAGAAATTTTACAGATATACATGACATACGTATAGTTATATTATTTTAGAAAAATAACAGAACCAAATAGTTGATAAAAAATACTATATACAATTGAGATTTCACAAAGTAATACATTATTTCTATTCTTAAAACGATAGTAATAATGTAATCTGTGATATTCTGAGGGAGAGGTTCCCTTGTCACAAAGGAAGTAGGTAGGTAGGTTGCTTTCAGCTACAAGTTGGCTAGCCGACAAGATTACGTATATAAATACGAAAAGTAATAACTTTGTAAATGTCACTCTGCCGCCATCTACTTCAATTCTGGCTGATACTTTATTACTTTTTCCACTCCAGGTTCTGGTGTGAAAATAACCCTTTTCTTTCTGACTGCTCAAAAACTTCACGATGTTTTCAACAATGAGCAGTTTCCGGCAGTTCTATATTAAGAACTATATTAATTTACACTCTGTTTATATTTCCTCTCTTGAATAAAATCTATTCGACTATTTGATTATTTTAAATTGCTTTTATTTATATATTTATCTTCAGGAAACAAACAATTAACCCATTGGGATAGCTTCCAGAAATGCTAGAAACGAAACGAGGATTTCGACAAAACATTTTTCAAATACTTTTGGGTAACACATCATCAATATTCTTTCACTACATTCTGTATGGCACATGGGAGCCGGCTGTACTTGTTGTTGCCATCCTGTTTTTAGTCTTATACTGTTTTTTTAATCATTTTTGTTTATAAAATTGTAGTAGAAGTCTCATTTTAATGAATAACAAATATGCTTCCAAAATCATGTTAGTTTATTCAAAATCTACATTGCTTATTCTGAAATGTTTTATAATGTTAGTCTACCATGAATGTAGCTACAATAAAAAGTTCCATATTATTATTTATTTAAAACCTGATTAATATTATGTGCATTTTAATAAATATATACTCTTCTTCAGGTACAAAACACCAATATCCATAAGGTATTATACAATACTAATATTTTTCTGTTTTTCAAACTTGAAGAGGGGGATAAAGTAGAACACTACATCTTCAGTGTTCTAAAAGTAGTGTTATATTTTTGTATCATTAACCCTGCTACCGTTTCAACTCATCCATCATCAATAATACAACTTAAAAACGAATTCTCTAAACACTGTTCGTTCACAAGTAAAATTAAATACTTGCAGGCACTACACAAAATGATTTAGACTCAGCTATACCGTCTATAGAGTTTAAATTAAATTCATGGCTAGTACAATTTGAAAAATCATACAGTTCATTATTGCCATAAATTCTACTTTACATTATACTTACTATACATAATCTTAGCTGCGTTAAATTATTCGAATTGTATAGTATAGCTTCTCGTGTCATCCAGAAGATTTGATATCGTGTATTTCAGTGCCATATTTAAAAATAATACTTAGTTTCAGGTAGCATACAAGACAATCAAGAAAACCGAACTCCTCTTATAGATGCTTTTTCAAAACCAATTTAAGTGTAAATTTTCTTATTTATTTCTATTATAAATCTAAAATATACTTCTTAAACTCAATAGAACTATAATTCTCAATGTATATATAAAATATGGTTCTGCGTATGATGAACCGCAAATTGTTAGCTGATGATGATTGAGTCTACTTTACATACAACTTCTCCGAAGCCGTGAAGAATCATGATTATGGTTTTATCTCCAACTGTTGAAATAATTTTTTATATGTTTTTTAGTTTCATGAAAAATAAAATATGTCTAGTCTACACGCAAGGAATATCTATAAAGAGCTAAAATATATGTAGTAAGAAAAACAACCAGTACAATAAAGGAGTAAAATTTTTTATAATGTCTACCAAATATAAACATAAATAAAGCTACGCCTTTAGTTTATTTTTAGTGTTTTTTTTGGAATTACGGGGATATACGAATTAGGCCCAAACAATATTTGGTAAATATTTCCTAAAATGAAGTCTATATGAACTTTTACAGTTTCATCATGCCACTTTGTTACCAAATAATAAATAAATATTCAAATTCACTATATTATTGATGGAAAATTTTTTACAAAGTTTGGTAAAATTAAAATTTGCTCTTATGTTACAATAAATTGAGATTTGTGACAAAGCATGTTCTTTCTCAGGACTCTACATTTATATAATGTAATTTTAACTTTTTTACCATTTAACTGTTATTTAAAGTCAATTTTTGCAATTTATACCATGACCACAACAAATTATCGCTGACTACCACGTTGCCACACTTGTATTACACATTACTGACTGCTACAGTAGTGGAAAACTATTTGTCATATGGCTTTCTAATTAAATTCTGATTTACACATATAATCCAATATATGAATTTGCATATTTGGCCTCGTTTCTATGTCCGACACAGGAAATCGGCTATAGAACTATAGTCTCGTGCGGTTAGCTTCACCACAACATGGCTTAATTAGCCCGGCCTTGGATAGTCTCATTATAACATTCCAGGCTGCTGCGGTATGCCACAGTCCAGTTTAACAGCTTCTATACACGCTATGATGTAGATTAGAGTGTGTTCAATTAGCTGATTAACCTGATCACAACCAATGTACCCTACATTTGGGTGAAATTTTATTCCATAGTTGACCACAAATACCATAGAAAATCAATAGTTTTACTTAAAACAAAGGAAGTCACTGAATATATTTTTAGTAGGTATTTAAATTTTAGTTTCTTAAAATTTTCTTGATTTTATTACAGCTTTGTACACATTTCTATAGTTTTACTCTTTGGAAATATATTGATAGTTCTAATCTTTCCTTTTTCATTGATTACAGATCAAAGTAATACAATTTTTCGTAAGGCAATGTAAAATTATAAAAATAAACAAAGAGTTATTATGATGCTTAATGAACAAAAATCTTATTTTGATTGTCAATATTTATTCAATTTTTTATTTGAAAACATACTTTAGATTTTATTTGTCATTTGAGAGAATTAATTGATTTGAAATATACTCTAAATATTTCGTTTATTATTTCAAAGATTCAACAAATTTAAATAGCATAAACTTAATTTTCTGAACTTAGCTTAAACATTTAATTACTTAATATGTTTATTTTTTCATAAATATAACTTACATTTTTAACTTCAATTACTCTGATAATCGTTTTTGTTATATTGATTAAATCTTAAATAAACTGACTTAAAATTTTCCATCTAAACTTTTCAGAACTCACTACTAATTCTTTATCTTCTTGTAAATAATTATCCATATTCTTCTTCCCTATACAATTCAGAATTCACAATCCTTTTTATGGCGGCAAACTTCCATACACTCTTACTCCGATAGTCTCCTTTAAAATATTTACTTAACGATATTTTAGCTTTTATGTGGATTTTGCATAAGGAGTATTGAGTACTTTTATACCATAGAAGCTTTTTATTTATTATAATGTATATTTGTAGTGTTTTTGAATAGTTTTTAAAACCTTTAAAACAAATATTTGCTTGCATGGAATACTGAAAACTTGCATGTTGTGTGATAAGTGTTAATTTTGTATTTGTTCCAAAAGTAATCGCTTAACATAAATATTTGATATTTTGGGTATTTTAATAAAATACCCTGACTAATAATCTTCGGTGACGTTCGCTGAATGCTATGAATACATTATCATCGAACCCGATCTTTATTGTAAATAATACAACATTTTAAGTCCATAGATCAATTCCTTTTCAAAAGCTCCTGTTGATAAACAGTGAAAAAGGTCCGGCCTTTTAATCGATAAGAGTTTACAAACATGTTCGGATTAATATTTATTTATAAGATAAGATTACAGTTCACATAAACTGCGCTAAAAGGTATAATAGGGTTCATACAACATTTCCGTTTATCGGTTATTGTGGAAGTTGAAAACGAGAACCCATCCAAAAAAGAGAATTTATGACTTAATACCAGTACATAAATAGAAGGAAGGTCAAGAAAGGACAAGGGAAAAGTACATGAAAATCGTAATAGCACGAAATATCTCCAAAACATAAATAATTATTAAGTCAGTTCTATTTTGAATACCACTACAAACACCAAAGTGTTCGGTTATAGCATGTGGCACAGATAAAGTACTTTTTGTAATGAAATAAGTTTGCGACAACTTGTTATAAAAGTACAGAAAAGTAATATTTCGGGTTAAACTCCTCTTTAAACCTCTCTCACAGTGCTGCCTTACTGTAAACTTGTCTCAGTATTATACAGAATCAAAAATATTTAATTAGGTGATTACAAAGCTATTAAAGATCTCCATATAATTATGTAGTCCTAAAATAATTACAATTCTAGTACATTTATTTTTCCAGAACCTAGTACCAGATTGCTTTGTATAAGTACATAACCTAGGATCTTGTGAAATATATTGAGGAAATTTTTGATCCAATATATTATGATGTGTAAATAAATTAGTGGCGCTCCTTGAACAGGTGTGCTGACGACATAAAATTGATTTAAAAGCTCTGTCTTATCTCCACAAACGAATCAATTAAAACAAATAGAAAGTCTTATTAAGAACACAACTAAAACTTCACAAACCTACTATATGTAGTTTAAAAATTAATCTGTGAGAAACGAACAACAAATACCAAACACTTTTAAGGTGAACTTCTAGATTTCAAATTAAGCAATATTAAAGGGTTGTACTGTTAAATACACTTAGTAATTGGCCAGGAGGAATTAAAGTGAAAAAAACTTGTATTAATATTAAATATACAAATGATTATTGCTTTATTTTTTTATATCCAATGTGCTATATAAAAACTAATAGTCTCTAAATGAGAAGAGGTACACAACATTAAAAATGTGTAAATGTTCTCTGGTCATCAAAATATGTAATACTTTTAAAAAATTGACTGTAATTTGCTTATTTTCTGGTTTGTATTCTTGGTGGAAGTGAGTTGGTTTTAATGGAAAAGATATTTTGTAAAATTTAATTGTAAAATTAAGCCCTCACTATTCAAAGCCACCACTACTGTGACTATTCCTTATGTAAAAGGAACATCGGAAAAAATTCGTAGGATAAATGATAAATTTAACATCCGTACTGTTTTTTAAGTCACAAAAATAATATCAGAAGCTACTTAACAAAATTAAAACCGAAAAACAAACAACAAGAAACAAAGAATGTGATATATAAAATTGACTGTGGTTGCAACAAGACGTATATCGGCCATACATCAAGACCTGTGGAAATTAGGGTAAAAGAACATATTTATAATTATAAAAAAAAAAAACATTGAAAAATCTAAATTAGTTGAACATGCAGTAAAGGAAAATCATCACATAAAATTTTGAATCATCTTGTGTAGTGTTTAAAGAATCTTCCTGGACTAAAAGAAATAAAATTGAAAGTGCATGTATGACAGTTTTAAAAGATAATTGTATTTCCCAACCTTCAGTAAATTTCAGTGACATTTTTATACCATTAGTGAAAAAAGAAATCCATTCCAAAATTATGAATTGCAAACCATATTTTTCTACATAATTCTTTTATAATTTATTAGATTTTGGTCTTTACAGTTAGTTTTAAATTTTATTCTATTTTATCATATGTTTTTTTCTATTTTACACATATGTTTTTCTGTAAACAATATCAAACTGATGATGCCTTAACCGGCGAAAGCGCTTTTAAAATAAATTTATTGTGGAAGTATGAAAAATGTCTTGTAATTTGCTTAGTTGGCTACGGTCGGTCGTAGATGCGGCATATGAGTCACCCCGAACTAAATTCTATCTGCTATTTATTTTATTTTACTTTCTGATTTTCACCAACGTTCCCTCTATTATTCATAATAGAGTGAAATCACTGTAAACTGTTGTTCTTTAAAATTATTTTGTTATTTTTCACTTTTTGTTTCCACAGAGTAGTGTTATCAAAATACCATCACTATGATCAAGAAATCATTTTTGATCACTGGTTGGCCATATTAATTGCTGATTGTTTCAATTTATGCCACATACAGATGGTTCCCTATATCATTCCCGGTCTATTTAGTCAAAACATGTTTACGTGTTCTGAAAGGGTAAACGTAAGATTGGTTTTCTGAATTCTAATGTCTTCTTTTTTTAATAATCTCATAAAAAAACCGCCTTTTACTCGGGTGAGCCCCGGTCATCAAAATATCGAATAAGAGTCAGCATTTATCTGTAAGCTGGAACAAACATCGTTGGTTAGATTTATTTTTCACATTATTCTACAACTCAGCACTAATTTCAAATCAAATCCAATTAACGGAACAATAACGGTAATATTAGCGTGGGAAGTCTCGCTATGGATATCTGACACGGTTAATTAGCACGGCCTAGATTGTCTCATTATTACATTCCAGTCTACTGCGGTATGCAACAGTCCAGTTTAGCCGCTTCTATACAGAATATAATATAGTTTAATTTGTGATCAATTAACCTACCGTAAACCTGTACTCAACGAGCTCGTCATGTACGGGCCTTACAAGTTTTGCAAGCTAAATAAACCGACGTTATAAGATTACTTGTAAAAAGCTATTAATCTTATATATGATAGGTAGTAGGTATCATGCATGCTTCCAGGACAGTGGTAGCGAATGCAGGTAGTGCCAAACCTGCAACAACTTATAATTAAAAACATGACGTAAAAAGTTTTAGGGTAGTTTTTACTTGTGAAACTGTCTAGATCCTCAACTTATGTATACCAGAATAATATTTTTTATTTGATTTTAAAAACGATACTGGGTTTTGGCATTTATATGGGCTTTTGAACTAGTAATAGTTTCTTATAAAAATCGCAAAAAGTTATTTCTATAAATACAAGAGTTAAATTAAGTAGTATAAATATCAGCTTCAGAATTTAAATGAGATAGTAATAAGCGTACTGGAGGCTTTTGTATCTCACCCTTTGCTGGATTTGAGATATTCTCATGACAGTGTCCTTACAAGCTCATCTCGCCGTCCTTCATTAGTGTTGAAGATCTGGTCCTGTGCTGTAGTTCAACTAGCTTATGATAATTTACGCTTACCGTATCACGATACTAGGATACGCACAGTAAGAACTTCAAGGTAACTGACGATCATGTTTGAGCTTATTAGCTTAATAGCTATATTACCTTATAATATGGCTAATGTTTTAAAAAAAAAATTATTTTAAGGTTAATGTACACAATAAAGATGATTCATACCAAAACGCGTGTATGAAATAAAATTAATTTTAAAAAAGCGTTTTAGTTCACCATTAATTACTCTAAAATAAAGATAACCCTATCATGTGGAGTAATAACATAATTTATATATATATATATAATATATTTAATATAAATATATATATATTTATAATAATATAAACAATATCAAGTCAGATGTCTATGGCATTAAGTTTTAAATATGCAAATTTACATTATTATAAACTGATAAAAAACGCCTAAACAACGTTCTTTAACACGGTAATTACATTTTGGAGCACCAAAAACACGTTGAACAGAGCAAACAATGATCTGGGGGTCTTTTTCAGGTGTGTAATTAAGTAAACAATGTCAGGCAATCCTTAGGTGACTGCCTCACCATTGTTGTGGACGCTACTAATACATTTCGCATTGTTCTACGGATGCTATTTATTGGAGAGGAAGCTAACTTTTATAATGTAGAAAACATACTGTATTGTCCATCAAAATAATGGGATACAAAAAGTTCCACACGATACTGTCTTTGTGTACTATTTATAATATTGAATACAACTATGAACAAACGAAAACATGCAATGTAAAACTAGTGCCATTAAATTATTTCCTACACTATATTTGAATTAAATGCGTTGAACTATTAATACTCAAAGTTGAAAAAAAAGGAATTAATTTGTATTATGATTCCAGTAATCGTTGTATTTCATTGCAAAAATATGTCCTAAAGAACATTTCATAGAAGTTAGACTTGTATCATTGGTGATTATCGATCATAAGTGTTTCGATCTCATATTTAAGGTCTTCGTTACACTATAAATGTACAATTTAACTAAATGCATCTCCGTAGATGTATTTAGTAAAACGTTCCACAAGAATCTCCCTAGATGTAAAACGTTCCATTCCTATCTAACGTTTTTTTAACAATTATCACCTATGTCCGTAGTGTTTGATGTTCATATTCAAAAGGAGAAGTATAAATAGAATACTTGATATAAAATATAAACTTTTCACAATACATTGTACGTTACGACTTTACCTAAAACTGTACGTTGTACGTCCACCAGATGAAAAAGTTTGATTCTGACATTGTATTTTTATTGCGATTTGATTTCTTCCTAATATAAAAGTAGAATAGTAAGTAAAAAAAAAACATCAGGAAAATCTGGTGCATAGTATTTTATCTCGTAATCCAACATTTGATCAGTACGGCTTAAAATAGCTGTGGAATTGTCTATTAAGTTAAGACACAACTTGCAGGATGACGCTATTGACGTAATAGACCTATATCTGAGACACAGCCTCATTCTAAGCGGATATTTCCTATTTACCGCCAATAACTTGACTTGCTTCCTCTTAATATGGCATTTTCCGCCGAGGTTACCTGTTGTAGCGATAAATAACTGGGTTTATCTTTATTCGACGGTAACATCAAACCTAAATTAAATGGAATAAAGTTTAACTTAGCGCTCAACGATCGTATTGATTACTTTTTACTAGTTACTATTAAAATAACTTGGGAACCTCCGGAAATTCCAAGAAATATAGATATAGTTTAATACATTTTATTTTAGTTTGAATTATTTGTTACATATTTACATATCAAAGTAAAGTGAAGTACCATACACGTGTAGTATCCTGTAAAAGAGCTACATGTTAAATTGAATGTACGTTATTAAAGCCACATGTTAACAAATAGGAATTAAATAATCAACTTAAGACCCATACGATTAGTGCGTTTCTGTCTATCTTCTCGTATATACAACTTATTTGGGTTAGAATAGTTATATTTACCAATTGAATATGACCTATCGTAAAAATATTGTCAGAGTAGGAAACATTTTTGTATTGCAATAGGCCATTTTGAAAAGACTTATTACAAATAAAATAATATTTAAACATTTTTATGTTAAAGGACATAGTATGTCAATTATAAAATTGCATGACATAAAAAGGTCAAAATTTTCATTTATTTAAAATAAATAAAACGGTTTAACCGTTTCAAGTTGCACTGGTACGGGTTGTGGAGTATTGAGAGAGGAAAACTGCTGAAAAAATCTTTAAAATATTTTTTCAAAAAGTTAGAAGTCGTAAAACTATAAAGAGATGTCTTTAAAAAGATTTGGTAGTCTATTTTGAACTATTTTGTACGTATAAATCATAAATATTAAGTCCCTTTTAACATTCAAAAATCAACATGATATTCTTAGTTCTTCAATACGTGACCGAGATTATAAATTTAGAAAAAAAGTAAAGCAAAACAAATTATTAGATGTTTGAATATTCAAAGTAAAAATGTATGTTTGTAATACTATAATGAGAGATACACACACATATATTTTATAAATGCTAAAACGAAGTTCAAAACATTCAATATATTATAGATCAGATCCTCTGTAAATTCGTACTCTCTAGCGTCTGACTATTCTATGCAAGAGATTCCAAGCTGAAGCCTGTAGAAGCTACAACATTTGTAAGATCTAATCTAACTCACCAACTATGTAACACAATTACTAAACTCTAATGTAGGCAAACATTGCTTTAATTTATCGTGCATTCGTAAAATTTAGATCTAATACAAACATTGTTAATATCTATAATACTGTATATATTACATATAGACGTAAAAGATGGTTTTCATTTCTCTACACTCGCTTACTACGTAAAGGGTAAAAGTTATATGGTTTCTTGGCCTTTTCTATGAGGTTTATAATATGTTATCAAGCATTGATTGTAACTATTTTACTATGTAATATTTACTTTGATAACAGTGAAAAGAAATATTTGTATTTACGAGTCAAGGTTAGTCAAGGTATTTAATTGAAAGGTTACTAAAAAAACAGATGGAATATTTTTTTGAAAATAATCGGATACTGAATCCTGCTCAATATGGCTTCAGAAGTAAATTATCTACCATTAAGGCTCTTGAAAATGTCATATCTACTGTTCTCGAAAGTTTTGAAAACAAGGAGGAAGTTGCAACCTTGTTGTTAGACTTAAGTAAAGCGTTTGATTTGGTACCACACAGTGAGCTAATTGATAAATTAAAGTATTATGGTATAGAGGGGCGTGAGCTGTCTCCTCTCACCTCTTACTTGTCTGATCGTTATCAGTTTGTAAAGGTTGGTGACCAGAGGTCAGACCTTCAGTGTGTGAGAAATGGAGTCCCTCAGGGCTCTGTTCTGGGTCCTTTCTTATTTGTTATCTTTGTTAATGATTTGCCTGATTTTGTACCAAATAAAAGTATTCTTTACGCCGATGACACCACTCTATTGTCATCAAACAAGGATAGCATGCTAAATAAAGTGATAATTAATTACATGAAAGAAAGATCCTTCCTCTGGTTTGATGCCAACAAATTAAGCGTAAACGATGAAAAAACTGAGGAGATTGTCTTTAGTCTGAGCTCAAAGGTGGACAGTAAATCTGTAAAACTGCTGGGCATAAACCTGGATTCGAAGCTGAATTGGTGGGTTCACATAAACTCTCTTTGCTCTCGCTTATCGAGGGTTATTTTTCTATTGAAAAAATTAAAGTCCTGTACAAGCAAAAATCTAGTTATGAACGCTTACTTTGCTTTTTTTAATGCTCACATTACTTATGGCACTCTCTTGTGGGGCAACTCTGCTGGTGCAAAATTAGTTTTTAAGACTCAAAGAAGGGCATTACGAGTTATTGCAGGTATTGGTGAGAGAGATTCTTGTAGGCCTGTCTTTGTTGATCTAGGTATTCTTACCCTTCCATGTATATTTATTTTGCAAAGCCTAATTTTCCTTAAAGAAAATCTTAATTTATATAAATTTAGAAGTTATGTCCATAACTATAGTACTAGATCTCAGAACTTGATAGACCTCAAATACTTTAGATTAAGTAAAACCCAGAACAGCTACATGTACATTAGTGTAAAACTTTTTAACCTCCTACCACCAGATGCAGTTACCACTACTTTAAGGAATTTCAGAAGTTGTCTTGTGAAATGGCTGAAGCAGAAGGCTTTCTATTCAGTAGAAGAAATACTTTTACATGATTTAAGTAACCTTAAATTTTAATAATGCTATGTTTTAATTTTTAACATTTATTATTTATTGTTTTTATAGAAGAAATACTTTTACATGATTTAAGTAACCTTAAATTTTAATAATGCTATGTTTTAATTTTTAACATTTATTATTTATTGTTTTTATTGTTATCTGTTGTTTGTTAATTCTATTATTAATTTATTATTATTTATTTTAGCATTAAGTTTTAATTAATAATATATTTTGACTATTTTTAATTGTATATTTATTTGCATTTCTCTATAGAGATGGTGTTCTTGACTGTTGATGTAATAGTACATTATTGTAAACCTTATCTGACTTTGTCAATGCATACAACATATGTGGGACGACAATAAATGATTCTTGATTCTTGATTCTTGAAGGAGAATAGGTAAGCTGTTGGTAACCTGCTGAGATAATAAATCACGTTTCACGCAAAGAATCAAGTAACTGTGTCATTCGTATTAGGTTCCTATAAGCCAATCTGTCCCGTCTTGGATTCGTGACTGAGATCGATTTAGTATTATTTTTCCCCCTTTGTTTGTATAAAAGTTTTCCAACTTTGCAGTTCTATGCAATTTCTCTTCTTTTCCGAAACATTGGTAATTATCATGAATGTCATAAATGTAAATAGCATTTTTATCTATATATTTAATTTAGGATAAGAAGCTGGAAGAACCCTTCACTGCACCTAGACCTAAAGAACCTTTGCGCTCGCTTCCAGAGAGACAGGATAAGAAACGTCGGTGATAACGGCCACTTCCTGTCGAGATCCCATGAAGTGAGCTCTATATCTCCCATGTAAATTTATATCCTGTTCTATTAAGTTATGCCTCTTTGTTACAAGATTCCCTGAACAGAGAAATCGCGATAAGCAGATTTTTTTAAAGAATTAATCTAACCTTGAAATAAACCAATATACTGTTTTGCTATGGCTTGAAATCCACTGCGTGGAATAACAATGATACCTGGCCTAATTGCATCTTGGAACCACAGCATGTCCAGTATGAAGTGCATGTTTTTGCCATGGCGGATCTTTCCTTTTGTTGATATTTCAGACATGCTTTATGTTCCTCTTCACTTTTATTATTTTTCATTTTGTTTGGCTAATGTATTTTAAATTACAGTGGTCACAATTAATTTTATTAATTCCAGATTTTGCATCATTTACTTTATTCTTTGGATTCCCTGATAAATAAATAAATAAATATATATATATATGTATATAATTTATATATACATAATTTATATATATATATATATTAATAAATTTGGGAATTTGAGGATACATTAATATTGGTATGATTTTTAAAACTTTTGGTAATTTCTGTTTTAGTAGTAGTTATTATTATTTTACAAGGTATAACTCAATCAAAGATTATAAATTGGGGAATACAATGGTTTGTACATTTAGCGGAATTATTTATTTGTTTATTCGAACCAAACAGTTTTCTGTAGTTTTACACATATATTATTAAACACTGGCATATTAATCTAGAAATATATCAACAAAACTACTCTCGGAAACAATGATATAAATAGCACAACATTTTTATTTACGATTTAGTTATACAATCGATTTTAAAAGAGGCCTCAAACTTGTAACTAGAACACATAATATTAAACAGTTTTATGAACATGCGGACTTAAAATTATCATTTTCGCTGTCGTAACCACCAGAATAACAATTTAATCGAACCGTAGATAATGTGCATCACTCACAGTCAGGCTATATAAATTATCTGTGAGCACTTCATCAAGTTCGGGTAACTCATCAATTCCTCGTTAATTCCTTGACAAGACATTATACTAGACAGGCAAATTCTATAGATGTAATCTGATATTGTATACGAACTCTGTTAAAGGAGGAACATTTTACCCATCCTTTGAACGTACGGTAATTGACTATAACTCCAGGATAACAACAGACAATGTTTATTTTATATGATCCACACAATTGCTATGTAACAATATGTAAGCTCTCGTGTAAAGTATCTCAATTAAAAGTTACAGAGGATTTTTTCAATAAAATATGTATATCAATGACTTAAATTTATAATTTATAAACAGTAAATTAAGAAAACAGTATATGTAAAATTTAAGATCAACACATAATATACTATACAATTTATTCATGTGATTAATTTATTCGCCGTTTCACAGCATATTCTAGGTACCGAGATACAGTTAGCGATGTATAACTACACAACCTGGTTTTTCTTGAAATCAATATAGTAATATTTCTTAAGAAAAATCGATCTTAAAATTCTCTAGTTTTATTGAAGATCGATATAGGGGCTTATCAGAAGATTTTAAAATATATAACTATTTTTTTTCACTCTCAAACAACAAGAAAATAGAAACTAAAAATATAAATCTTCTAATTTTGTAGATTTTGGAAGCAAGATGATGTTGATTTTAGCTGTATAATTTAATAATACAAGAATATAATTTGTTATAATTATAAAATGTAATATGTTTAACCTTTTTATATATTCTAATTTTGACATAGCACAGCTGAAAATACATTTTTTTCTCAGGTCAAATTCCTATATCGATTTCTAGAAGTTTGTTTGTTCTCTAATGCTAATTGGTTCTCAGTTACTTTAATATACATACTTTATGTTGGTATTATTATTAGAAGAATATTCCTTATGGTTTGGTTTACTAAATTCCTCGGTATTATGGTCAAAACTAATGTTGTGGAAGTTTACGAAGCCGGATCTATATCTCCAGTACACTTTAAGGTCAAGGAATGTTTCATAAGACCAGTCGCTGGAGGTATAGCAATAATAAAGTATTAGCCCAGGGTGGTCTGAAAACTGTCACCTGGGCAGGTCTGGTTTATTACATTCCTTGGTTTTATGGTCAAAAAGTAAGCTTGCGGTGACTCGCACAAGTTGCAGGAGCCGAAACAATACATCCAGTACAGTTTAGAGTTAAGGAATGTTTAATAAGACCAGACGCTGAATGTTGAGCAATAATAAAGTGTTATCCCAGGGCGGTTTGACAACTGTCACCTGGGCAAGTTTATTACATTTTTGGGCTCCATATCTAGCCTTACTATTTTCAAAATAAGTCTACCACTTAGATCAATATTTACCAATTTGATATTATTTTCCTACTCTTTAAAATCTAAAAGTTTTACAAAATTAGATATACCAAAAATATTGTATATCACCTCTTGATATCCAATTGGTATTTCAGTAAAATACGTTTAGATTCAGAAAACCATGTTGCCTTATATGAGGTTAAAAGTCGTAAAGACGGTAAAATATCAATTTAAATGTATGGGTTTTCTATTCTGATTGCTTATCTAAAATCCCAGTGAGAAATATAATAATTTATTTACTTAAAGCATAGTTAAAGTTTCCTTGTCCGAGTTAGTATTATATGTTATTGTAAAATAATCATCAATTAATGTTTTTGTAACTCTGTCATACATTTTTCATACTGATTTCCCGTTCTATTAGGTTTTTAACCTAGTGTCCAATTGTAATATTTTTAACACATTATCATGAGTATCATACATGATCTATAAACAATACAGCTGGCCCTTGGCACAACACCACAATGCAGAGAAGGGGCCCGTAACCATCTGAGTGCTAAGACTTTTATTAATTCCACCCATGAACAAAATAAAATGTACATAAATTCGAACATTTTATACGTAATCGTTATTTGTTAGTTTTGTTTGCAAGAAGTAATAGATTAAGTTATAGATTTAATTGACATTTAATGTAATGCTATGATTACAATTTAGGAATTAAAAGTACAGCCGCTATTAAAACCTCCCCAATAAACTTCTATTTCAATGTTAATAATTATTTGTATTAATTATTATTTTTGTTTATCAATTAAAAAAACATAGCTTATGCGCAAGTGTAAAAACTTTAATTTGAAATGCTTGTTTTATCGAGAATTCGACATGAGAAGGAATACTTAAAGTCGTGTCGTATAATTGCTGTCAACCTTTTGCTAAAAAACGATTATCTAATATGCTTGCTTTATTGAAGAATGACAGGGAATTTATAAAGTAGCGTAATTTAATGCCTGTCTGTCTTTTAGTAAAACGATTATATAAAATGTTTGCTTTATTGAAGAACCGACATGACAGAATTCTTAAATTCGTGTCGTTTAATGTCTGTCCATGATTTTTCTCTGCTATAAGTCCTTGTTAAAAGTGAAAGTTAAAAACCGGTGTATATGTTTTTCTTGGTACATGAAAGAACTGGATCGATTTTCAAGTTAAAAAAAACTAAGGGGGCCGCCTTCCGTCTGCGTGTGTGTCAATTTGATAGTTCTTCTGCACTAAGTCCTATCGATTATTCAATACTCCATTGTGTCGGTTTGTTTTTATCAATTTACATTTTTACTTTAATACGTCTACTGCACTAAAACATGTTACAACTTTAGGTTTGAACCACTTTTTCCGAAGAGGACGCTCTTCATAAAATCTTTTGAGTAGTAAATAATAAAAGTAACTCCATTAAGTCTATAACTGAACTTGCAAATATTTTATCTTGCCAATTGGGAATTGTACTATACTTAATTAAAATTAGCATTGTAATTCTAAATGTGTATAATTTATCACAATATTGTAACAATATTATTGCTTGTATTTCTGGACCAGGACTATATATTGCAGAAAAATAATTTTCATCATTTTTGAAGTAGCTAAAAGAGATACAAATATTACCTCTACAACACTTTGTATTCCTGAACATGGAAGTTACAGAACCTTGCTGTTATTCAACATACAAAGTGTTAATTGATGGCGTATCCAAGGTTGAAATGCTCTCTACAGTGAATTTTTAAAACAACGTGTAACAAGCTAAACTGAAATAAAACTACTTGGTTCTAAAGGGTTTATGGTTGTATCGGTTGTAAAACCTATGATAACGCCAATCGTCATAAAGTGGATAAGAGGAAATCAATTGTATCTCTAATGAATGTTTCCGTTTATATTTATTGTTTACTCCCTTTTAGAAATAAAACATGCTAATTATACGAATCATACTGTTTGTACATACAAACAAAATATCGCATAGCTATATTAATAAATATAACTGTGTTACATTAATGAGCACACGCCAGATTGTTTTCAATTAATTCGCAAATTAGATGGTTCATTGGAAGAAAAAAATTCTTTTATAAACAGAAATAGATACGTGTGTCCTTCTATAATGCGTGTTAATAATACCTGTTTATTAATATTAACTAGAAGAATGATGATAAAAACATTTGATGATAAAATTGTATAAAAACTTAAACACAATAGAATATAAAGCTATATATAATTTAATTGTACCCGTCATGTATTCCAAGAATTAGCTCAGCTATACGAGTTTTAAGATACGATGTTTTCAGTATTGAATAACGTGTTCAATCCGCCAGGTGCCTTCGTCATCATAGTCAATATACACATGCAAAACACAAGACAAAAACAAGACATAAAAATAAATCATTAATAAGTTCATCCTATTTAAGTTCGTGTAATGGATGACATTTAAGTCAATAAAGTAAATTATTATTTAAATGTCATTAAAAATTTCCGGGACTAAATGAATGTATAATGTTAGGAATGTTTTGACCAGGTTAGAATTGCCACATAATTAGCTATGTACATGTCAAGCCACCAAGAGCGGAGTGTCACGGTGACAGTAGTGTCAGGCGAGAAGTCTGGCGTTTATTGTATGGGCCGCCATGTAAGTCAATGGGATTTTCTTGCACCTATAACCTTCTGCCTTATTTTAGATACTGTTTCTAGAAATTGGCATTTCCTAGGTGTGAGCGAAAGGTAGAGTTTTGTACTGATAAAGGTGGAGTGACCTTCAATGGTTAGCTGAGGTCCATTGAAGATTAGGGACCGCTTGAAACTTTTGCGCTTCATTCTCTGCATTCGTGTTTAATTTCAGATTGATGTATTTAAAAGGTAATGTTCTGTGATAGTAGGATATCAATTATGTATTCGTTGCTCCAACTTTAGAAACAATGAAAACCAGGTGCTCGGGAAATTTAAATGAGGTTCTAAGATTTAGTCAAATTGTTATCAGTACTGTTAGGAATGCTTGCTGTATAGTTTTCTAATTATTACGGATTCCTGATGAATCTGTTGTGGGAGATGATAAATAGACAGCCCAAATTGGCATATAGATAGAACAAAGTTTTAACATATCTTTCAGTATTCTCCATAAATACTTCATCAAGGTTAGGAATATTTCATTATCCAAATAATTGAAGCCAACAATATCCCTTTGAAGTTTAAGAGCTTTCTGAAGCAAAGATGAGTCGTTGTTTCTAACACTAACTAACACCAGATTACTCGTTTTTTAAATATTAGTTTCTCAATAACACTTGTGTTAGAGACAATCACAGTAGGTCCTTGAAGTAAGTGGATGACTTCCCAATATCAATAAAACATATTATTTTAATTTAATAAATAAATATTGAATCGGAAATGTGTTGCGAAATGCTAATTTCGAAACGGCTGGACCAATTTGGATCATTATTTTCTCAAAATATTCGTTGAAATTCAAGGAAATTTACCTGAATTATTTTGAAATTATGAAAAATTAGAACTATTTTAGTTTTATAATCCAAATTCACCAACGCTAAATACCTGTTGACACCTTCAGCTGAAGTTTGACAAATGGGCTAACATATAGTGTATAGTTTAATTTATAAAATATTAAGTACTAACTAATATTAAGTTCAGCTGCTCATGCAGTTTTTAGAATCATAGTCCGTAGTCTAATTATTAAAAGCACTTATTATATAATATGATGGTCCCTATGATATGTTTCACACATAAGTAGGCACACGATAGTAGATATGAATATGCCGATTCTAGCTCACTTTCGGAGCCAACAGTAAATCAAGGGAAAAATACTGTTTAAAGGACAATAAACGAATCTGTAAAATCAAACAGTAACTCACGAATGAAAAATTACCGAATCTATAGCTGTTTGCTTCTACTTTCTTGAGCAGTTTTAATGTAAAATCTCCTTAGAATCAATCTATTGGAAATGTTGTCAAATCTGCTACGAATAAACTATAAATTAAAACTTATAAACGGAAATGATGGAATTTGCTAACAATCACTCGAGAAGTCGGGGAGAGAATGTGAGTAAAACCACATTCTTTTCACGAGGTTCATTATTTATCTTTTCCAAGTGTACTATTAAATCATCGAGAATTTCTGGCTTAAAATCGTAGACAAATTCAACATCCAGATAATGAAAAAATACAGGTAAAATCTTCTCATAATAAACGTGTGTATCGATACCCACAAACCTAATGTATTCTTTGAAAAGGAAAATAATTTTGTCAATGGTTATAAGAGATAAGTAAAAATTTTTATTCTGTTTTCTAAATTCTGTAACAAATTTTTGTTTGTTTTTTACCTCCATATTGCAATTTTGTAAGCAGATTATTCAAATGTGTTAGTTTATTTCGAAATTTCTTAGGTTCAGGTCTTTCGTACAAAATTAAATTACAATCTCTACAAACTAAATATTTTTTTATCAATAATTTCTCCTCTATTATAACACTTGTAACAGTTGGCATTATACTCTTCCATTTAAACAAAAAACTTTTTTTTTATAAATGGAGATTATGGAACTAAGTCTACCGAGATATAAATTTTTCAGCGCAAATGTTTATGTTTACATTTCTACAACAGAGATAAATAGAAATAATTTCATTCTATTGTACAACTATTTAGGATATTTTGTCTATGATTACAAAGATTATTCCGGAAGAAATCGAGATTTTTCATCAGCGAAAGAGTATATTTTTGAAGTTTTAGAAGGAATGAAAGAGAATAATATGAATTTAGCAAATTATTTTTCTTAAATAAAAAATCTATTCTACTAAATAGTCATCAAACAACATGAACTCTCCAAAATCACTTCAGTTTCTAGCATTTAAAGAACTTACCACAGGAAATAGTTATAAAGACTTCTTTGAATTACCTAAATATGTTAAACAAATGTTGATATTTTCCTTAAGTGAAAACGAATCCTTAAATGAAAACGAATTCAGAGAACTTTTAAGTACTAAAAAGTGTTCAATGCAATTTATTACAGACAACTTAGATAGTATAAATATGTTAAATGTAATAGGAGATTTTAAATTAAATCATAGAAAAATAAGAAAAATATTCCGATTTTTACAAAATAAACTAAAACACCAACAATCTGACATTTTTCATCGCTTTTATGCTAAATTTCATTGCTTATTTGTTGAAATGTTGAGAAGACAATATCCATACTGGACAAGAAATATGCATACAGCTAGTTTTTTTAACAAGTCTTTGTAAACAACAAGATTTATCAAAGGAATTTATAAGAGATCACGCTTTTGTTGTAGATTGGGATAAATTATATGGAAAAAACATTTACGAAACAGATATATTGTGTGTGTGTGGTTCTGACGAAGAAAAGAGAAACGTTTTGCCATTCAGCAATTCATTACGATATAATGAAAGACATACAAAATGAATGATTGTGTCTCTGGTGTAGTGTTGTTAGTGTGCGTGTTTGCGCTATGGGGAATCACATCACATTCAACTTCTACGGTGTCTATTGTTTAGAGACTTGGCCCTGCACTGCTACTGTCCAACCAAGTTAATGGCTAGGAGCTGTAATTCGGGTCTTAGACTCTGGAATTTTTTTGTTCCCAAGTCTCAATTTTCTTTGGTAACTACTGTGTAGAAGTTGATGGAGAGATACAATTAGGGAATTTGTGTTGGATGTTTTGTAAGTGTAATGTTGTATTAATGAACGATGTGAGAATGTAATGAACGAATTAAGGAAGAGAAGGAATTAAGGAATGAAGTGGAAAGGTGAGGAAGCAAATGGCGCGCGCCAACCACAGTTGTCATTACTCGGCTTGTTCTATAGTCATTACACTATGGCCACTCGTGTAAAGACTTGTCCCCAACCACTGAACGACAACCATGTCTTCCTCAATAAAAAAGCGCGCCTGAAGCTCTGGGATTTGAACCCAGAACCTCAGGCTTTGAAGGCAAGCGTCTTACCAACTGAGCTACGGAGAGTCTCGAAAGTTATAAGCTATATCTCTGCTATATAAGTTGTTCAATTAGGAGTGCTAGTTTACAAATTTATTAATAATTTTATATTTCAAAAATTACTCAACCGATTTTAATGAAATTTGGTACACATATAGTAAATACTTAACTATTTTGACTTAACTTATCCATAAGGGTGAAATCATCCCCTATTTCTTAATATTCATAAAAAAATAATCAGAAAAATCTGAAACTTCAAAAAACAAGCGAGTTCAACTTAAAATTTCATGAAAATAACAAAAATTTTCAAAATCTACCCCAATCATCCCTTATCTTAATACTCTTATATCTCGAGAACTATTGGAGCTTTTTTGCTGAAATTTGGTATATAGGACCAGTAAATATTAAAGTATTTTTTAAAATCATAACTTCCGGTCCAACCCTTAAGATGACCTTGGAATAGTTTTTTGTTAATATCATCCCCATTTTTTAAGATATTCTTTTGAAATTAAAAATGAATACTTATATCAATGTCTTTAACAATTCTGTAAAGTTGTAGAATTATCCAATGAATAATATAGACAATAAGACGATTTTTTCAAAAATTTTACTGAATTTCTCTAATATCGTTCTTAATCACATCATAGGCTAAAAATTTCTCAGAAACCACAACCACATAACAAATCGCGTTTGTAAAAGCTTTTTGAAAATCCATATTGATAATTATATCGTTCTTTGAACCAGAAATATTTGTCAAACTCTTTGTTGTATCAATGACATAAATAGGTCTATTCGCTAAAAATTCTTTAGGATTGTAATACATTTCCTTATTATTACAGTAAACTTTCTTAAAAATCTTGATACATCTGATACATGATTCTGAAAAGACCTCCTGAAATGTTTAAATTTTGTAATTCATCTGGATAATAAGAACCGTTCAATTTTACTCTGATATTTTTTACATCCAAACTATCAAACTTTGAAGGATTTTTTTTCTTGATTATTCTGTCTACCTGTTTGAAAACCAATGATAACGAACTTGGGATTGAAGATATTTCTATAAATATTTGTAATATCGAACGAATAAGTTGTTCCGGAAATACCTTTTTGTTCAATACATTGCCAATCTAGAAAATTAAACATAATGTTTTGACTTTTTGTAATTTCATCAATCAACCTAATTTTACTCGTGGTTTTATAATCAATCATTGGAACTCTAATAAAAAAATCTGTAATTGTTATTTTTCCATCAACAGGCATAACATTTCCAGTTGCAGTCTTCAGAATCACATCATCGTCTTCTGCTCTTATAAAACTTAGATAAAATCCTCCTTTATAGATTGGAATAGTAACATTTTCAAAAAATCCTAATAAAAAATGAGATAAATTTCCAGCTGCTTCAAAAACACCAAATTTAAAATCTGATTCAAAGCCATTAGAAGTTTGAGAAATAACATCACTTTTTTGAATACGAAATAGTTCCTTTAATCGTGCTTAATTGGCCACAGTTTTCGACTTCTTCTATCAATTTATTGTGTTTTCTTACTTCAATCTTAGAAAAATAAAAACGGTATAAAATTATCGATTAATCTAACATTATCAGTTCCAAGATATGCTTGACCATCTTGTTTTGTTAAAGTTCCAGAAATATAAAACTGGAAGTTAGACGAGCAAAAGTTATCTCCAAAATCAATATTAAACTCAGTTCTTTTATTCGGTTCATTCAAATGTTGTTTACTACTTGGATAGAAATTTTTAAACTCCGCCCTTTCAATATCACTAGCATATTTTCTGTATTCCACCATTTAATAAGAGAAAATTTAGAAATTTTAAACATCATGTATAAGAAAGATATCATTTTTTCATCGATCTAATGTACGTTTTTATAAGAAAAGATATAAATTTTAGTCATTTTTAATGATCTACTTCGTCATATTCGGGATTCTCTTCCTTAAATTTTGCGATCTCGGTCACATATTTCAATAAAATTTGCACAGGATAGTAACCGCTATCTATAATATTGTTCCAATCAACTGTATCTTTATTTTCATCCAAAAATTTTATACTCAAGTGTTTGATAGAGACAAAGAACAGACATATGATCTTTTAATTGATAATGTATATTTTCTTGAATGAACTCTGGGGACAGATTTTTGATATTTAGCAATGTTATACCAATTCAATTTGTTTACGTATAATCTCATCATATCTTCGGATAATTCATATTTTTGAGAAATATCATCCCAATGTTCTTTTTTCAAATCTCTTTCGTGTTGCATTATAAAAAGATCGAAAGCACTGTAATGTCCCGCCATCTCTATTTATTAAGAAAAAATTTCAAGTTTTTATAAATTGGCTCTTTTTAGCGTTACATTCAGCACATTTTCCAGAAACTCTTTTAACTCCATTGATATTTGCATAGTATTTTATATCACTTGTTGCAGTTTTTTTCTTTACATCTCACACAGTATATGAGCGCCATTTATATAAGGAAATTTTATCATGCATAAAACCCTGCGAGAATACCTATTTCAGTAAGATCTTCCTCGAACTTATTAATTTTTTCTTCTAATTTTTGAAATTTGACAGCATAAGAATCATTGTATTCAACAAATTTATGACCAATATTCTCAAAAGTTTTCGTAGCATCTAAACTAAACTTATCAAAAGACTCTTTAAATCTAGTAAGTTTTTCATTAATTTCACCAACATCGTCTACTGATCTTTTACTTCTTTCATCAAGTTTTTCATAGACTTCTGTTGTAAAATCTTTAACATGCTGTTTATGATTCTCATAATTTTGTTTTAGTTCATTAAACATTTTAATAGGATCTTCTAATTGAATCATTACAACAACATCAAATGGATTAATTCCTTTACTAACACTGCTAATTCTGTTTCCTTTAAAATCTAAGGCATTTTTAACATTCGGATCATGTAAATCAACAATATCGATGTTTTCTGATAATTTTAGAGGTTTTAAAATTTGTTCTTTAACAACAACATCATGTTTGTCAATACCAGGTCGAACACCGACAATTCTTTTTTTATTAGCCAAACTAACATAATTCTTTTCAACTTTGATCGCTTCAGTAATTTTATCAGCTTTTTCGATATGAGACATTAAATTGGTAAATATTTTTTTTGCACCATCTTCAAATTCTTTTTTCAATGTTTTTATTTTATTAGCAACTTCATTTGAACTCATGAAATTTGCAAGTTTGTTATCATATTCTGCTTTAAAATCTTCAATCTCGACAGCAAACATATCTGAATCTGGAAGGTTTTGTAATAAATTTTCTAACTTGTTATCAAACTCATTTCTCAAACTATCAAAATTCAAACTATTATCTACATTTTGAATAATTTGTGTTCCAAATACGTCAAAAATATTTTGTGAATCCATATTTATTAAGTAATAATTTGTTAACAACTTCTTTAAAATCTTTACCATCACTCAGTTCATTCAACACAAAAACACATAAATGACCACAAATTGGGGGATCTTTATAGTCTTGAATCTGAGAATCATTGTAGTAGACGCTTGATTTTTTCAAATATTTAATCAATTCTATAGGTGGTTTGTCCTCAATTCTTCCATACGAATCAAAATAACATGCATTCTTATCATTTTTATAATAACAAATCCAATGCGTTCCACTTCCCATAATCGAGTCTAAATTCACAATTCCACATTCAAATTTCTTAACTTTTTCAGGTAATGTATCTCTCATGAAGATTCCTCTAAAATGTTTAATATTTTTGCAGATTTCTTCCAATTCCCGAATGTTAAAGGTTTTAAATTTTTTTTTTCAATGTTTGATTTCACGTAATTCAAAGTTTTTTTTTTCATCTAATCCAGATCCTGTAACATCTTCTAACTCTTTATCTAACCAATTTAAAATGTTTCGAACAATAGGAATCACATCCTTTTTAACGATTGGAGCAGCTTTACGAACATAAGGAACAACATTTTTAACAACTGGAATATTTTCTCCAAAATCTAATAAATCTTTCAAAAGTCCACCATTTTTAAGTTCTTTCAACTATAAGAAAATTCTATTCTGGTTCCTTTATTGTTTTTCTTATGTTTTTCGAGTTTATTGTATTGTCTATTTGTTAAAAATATCTTATCTTCGCCATTTTTTAGTTGATCTATTTTAAATTGAATACTAACGGGTATTTTCTTCTTAAAAGCGGATTTTATTTTTTCTTTCTGATTTTTGCTGAAGTTTACGTTCACCTCCATTTATATAGTTAAAATTTCAAGTTCTCTTCGATTCCCATTCCTAGTTTTCTCTTCAAAAACATTGCTCCAGCTGTTGGAAGCGCAACAAATCTTTCACCTCTAAACTAGCATCTTTTGATAAAAATCTATCCATTGCTTTATCTTGCAAAACTTTATCTGCTATATGTCTGGAATTTGTGTCTCTATGTTTTGCATAAAAAATATCGTGTTCCATAGCAGCTTGATCTAATTTATTTATACCAGGATCTCCTCTTTTTAGTCTTTTTTCGAGTTTTGTGCCAGGCCCCAGATACTGATAAGTTGGTACGTGTAATTCAAAAGGTAAATTGTTGATAAAATCATTCAAAAGTCCACTACCCTCAATCATAGATGAACTTATTGTCGGCAAAATTCGTTTTAAATATTTAATTCCATCAGGTTTTTCAATCATTTCATCAAGTTTGTTCGAAATAAAATCCTTAATCGCTTTCTTTTCGTTCAAAAAATTGTTGTTTCCAGCCTTTTCTCTTGAGCATAACTATAATTTATAATTCCATCGAGTTTTGTCAAATCGTCGATATATCTGTACTCAATCTTATTATCATTGTATTTTCTTACACCTGATCCTTCGATTCGTTTTTTCCCAAATTGGTTTAATTAATTTAATATATTTTTTACCTCTACTTGACTTAGGCTTCTTAGTAGATGGATCATTATTTTTGTAAATTGAGTCAGATTCCCATAAAATTTCTGTATACTTTTTCAAAATCTTCTTCAGAATATAAATTATCTTTTGGAGCGTCATAGTCTGTTAATAATCTCCATAAACCTTGAGTTCCTTCATATGTTTTTTCATTAATAATGATATCATTATGTTCAAAATTAACGGGTAAATTTTCCAATCATAAAACTTCTCTTTTTTCTGTCCCAATACAAACCAAATTTATCATCCTTTGCTCTAGGAAGAAATTTTTTACCAATTTCACCAATTATTATATCCGTTGTTCCAGGACTTATTGGTTCAACTATGGTAGAGTCTTCAATGATTCGAGGTCTAAATGGTGTTGAAGATGGTAATTTTGGCAATTCAAACTCTTCAGATTCTGGAATTGAAATATCGGCAAATTGTCGTACAACTGGAACCAAATTCATCAAATTTTGATTATCACTTAAAACATTTTCAATTTTGCCCTTAACGTTTTTTATTGCAGAAGTTACAGGTTGATTGATTTTTTGAATAAATTCTTGTTCTTTTTCATCAATTCGAATCTGTTCTTTAAATTCTTTGATTAATTTCTTTTCGATTTGATCAAGTTTTTTCGCTTCTTCAGAAGTTATGTTCACCATTTAATTAGAAAAATTTTGAAACGTGAACGTGGAACGTATAACGTGAACGTGGAACGTAAAAACGTGAACACGAAACGTAAAACATGAACGTGGAACGTAAAACGTGAACGTGGAACATAAAAACATGAACACGAAACGTAAAACATGAACGTGGAACGTAAAAAACGTGAACACGAAACGTAAAACATGAATGTGGACGTAAAAACCGTGAACACGAAACGTAAAACATGAACGTGGAACGTAAAAACATGAACACGAAACGTAAAACATGAACGTGAAACACGAACGTGAACCGTAAACACGAACGTGAAACATGAACGTGGAACGTAAAAACGTGAACACGAAACGTAAAACATGAACGTGAAACGTAAAAAACGTGAACACGAAACGTGAAACACGAACGTGAAACGTAAACACGAACGTAAAACATGAACGTGAAACGTAAACACGAACGTGAAACATGAACGTGAACGTGGAACGTGAACAGATTTACCGTTTTTTCTGTTATTTTCATAATGTAAATAAAAAGTAAAGATAATGTAAAAATAATTGTAACAAATATTTTATCAAGTAGATTTGTCAGACCACTGAGCAGCATTTATGTTAGAAAATTTATTCAAATATTTTCCATTTTTAGGCTTCAAAGTTAGATTAATAGTTAAAAAACCGTAGTCCTTCTTTCCAAATTTTATCACACAATTCATTAAAGTGGTTAAAACTCATATCAGATCCCACATAATTGTTGTAAATCTTTCTCGAATAGTGATCGTCTTGCTTAAAAAACACACAACATATTCAAATTATTTCTAATAACTTGTTTATCAACCTTTGAAAAGCATTGGGAAAGATAGATACAAGATATGTTTTTTGTGACGAGACATTACGAAATATTCCTTAATAACGTCCTGATTTTCCAAAATACAATCATCAAAAACGATTAACGAATTGGGTTTACATTTGCTTAACGGAACTATGTCCTCAGAAGCATTATAAAAATGTGATATTTCTTTGTTTAAGTTTTTCTCAATATTTTCAAATCTTTCTTGTAATTTTTTGTATGTGTCTTGTTCTAAAGATTTACTAAAAACATACAAATTGGAATAAGGAATCAACCTATTGTAGATAAAATTCAATAATAAAGTTGTTTTTTTTTTCCACATCCACTTGAACCAACAATTAACAATCTGATTGGTTGATCTTTCTTATTTTCTTCAAACGTTTGAAGTTTTATCTGATCTTTTTGCTTTAAAAATTTCTCCATTTAAATAGCGAAAATGAAGCTGTTCAAGTTGACTTCAGAAAGCTCTAAATTAGTTTTTAAACTTAGAACATCCTATTCATTTAGAGGAAGAATCAAATTATTTCATCGGTTTAAGCGGTTTTTATTCTGACAATTTTGTAATAAATATTAGTGAAAGTTCTCCTTATTGTATAGGATTTAGTGAGAAGAACATAACAAAATATTATGGTTTAAACAAAGGATATTATACCTTCGATCAAATAAAAAATTCCCTTAAAAATTATCTGAAAACATTCAAACAATCAGATAAATCTTTAAACTTTGACGAAAACAAGTTTGAAATGCAAAAAAATTATCTCTCTAATAAAATTCAAATAAAATTACCAGTAAGAATAATGTTTTCAGCAATTATAGTAGATTTATTAGGGTTTGTTCAAGAAACTATTGAGCCAAATCAGGTATATTTAGGAAATAAAACGCCAAAATTTAGACCGTTTGATGTAATTGAAGTACATTGTAATCTCGTTGAACCTAGTTTTGAAACTCATACCGAACATTTACACAAAGAATCTGAAATTTTGTACACTTTTTTCCCAAATGTTGCTTATGGATCAAAAATCAGTGAAAAACCGAATGAAATCGATTATATTCCAATTAGAAAAAATATTAAAAGAATTCAAAAAATCGTTCTAACTATACAAGACTCTGAGGGAAATTTATTAAATAATGAGAGTAAAACAACAATATATTTAAGATTGTCGAAAGAATGATGAATCAAGGGGGGAACGAATATCGTTCTTACCTTCAAACTTTCAAAAAAACACTGTTTTTATCAATGAATCTGGACTTTACACTCAAAATAAAAATTACTAGTTAAATTTCTTTTCTATCTAAATGGTGACAGTTGTAGATCTAATAAATAATCAACTCAAATTCAATAATACAGAAATTTTTACGATTGTTGACGAAAATAACGAAATTTGGTTCAAAGCAAAAGATGTTGCAGAAATTTTAGAATATGAAAACACGAGGCAAGCTATCATAAATAATGTCGATAATGACGATAAAAACAACTTTTGAATGTATAAATTACAGTAGTCTATCCCATAGACCCCGAGAAAATATTCAAAAACATACTATTTTCGTTAATGAATCTGGTTTATATTCTTTAATTTTGAGATCTAATAAGCCAGAATCGAAATTGTTTAAAAAGTGGGTTACAAAAGAAGTTTTGCCAAGTATTCGTAAATTTGGTGAGTACAAACTTGAAAACAAGATTAAATATTTAGAGGACGAAGTTAAACACTTGCAAATTAAAGATGAAATAAAAACGGAAATAATCGCAAAACAAAGTGTAAAAAATTGACTTAATGAAACCAGACCTTGTTTGTAAAGATTTTGCTAAGAAAAAACACCATGTTTTTGTATTAATTAAGAAGAATCACATGTGGGAATATCCTTATTACGTTTATCAGAGCTCAAAAGAGAGAAATACCGAAAAGATTGAAAGAACTTGAAATTGATTACCCAGAAATGGAAATTTTATTAAGACATGGAGATCCAAATAGTATAAATCTCTACAACCAAATGAAAGAATCTTTGAATATTTTATACAACGGAAATCATTTTACTACAAATATGGCAGAATCTCGACTGATTTATAGAATATCTAAATTACACGATGAAAATGTTTCTAAATTTTACTAAAAACTCTCGATTTATTATATTTTGTTTGTAAATGTTTAGCATAACTAGGTAACCATTGTAGAATTTTTTTTTCATATTCACAAGGCATTTCGTTTTTATAACTTTCGCTGAAAATTTTTTTAGCACAATCTTTGCAAAAAGCATCTTTTCTATCTTTACTATACTGCCAGTTATTAAATTCAGAAATATTTTTAATTTCTTTACAAAAGTGACACTTTTTTTCTTCTAAAGTTAATTTGTCCATTTTATCATATAATTCCTTACAATAACAGTCTTTTCTATTCTTTTCCTTATAAAATTCTTGACACTTTGTACATTTCTTTTGAGCCTCCATTTATATAGAACAAATTATTACACGATGAAAATGTTAAACTCTCGAATTATGATATTTTGTCTGTAAATGTTTTTGAAGATAAGGTAACCATTGAATGATTCGTCCACACTCGCAAAGAGTCGGTTTCTTTTGACTTTTTTCGTTGAATTCTTATAGCACAATCTTTACAATGCGTATGTTTTTTTATCTCTACTATAATGCCAATCGTAAAATTTGGAAATATCCTTAATTTCTATACAAACGCAACATTTTTTTCTCTTCTAATGTTAATTTTTCTATTTTATCGTATAATTCTCTCTCATATTTACTACGACAAACTTTACACATAGACTCTATTCCTCCTTTTTTAGTCTTATTTTTATGAAATTCTTCAAAATATTTATATTCTTGACAAATTGTACACTTCTTTTGAGCCTCCATTTATATAGAAAAAATTACAGCTTTGACTTTCTCAATTCATATTCATAAAACTTTCCGGTTATTTCTTCATTATTTAAATCTTTTATACTATAAGTTACAGGATCTGTGTTATTAATTTGATAAATCACAAAGATTTCTCTTGACCAATTGTTCTTATATTTGTTTGAAAATGTTTGTTTTTTACTAACAATTCTTACATGATCATTGACTTTAAATTTAGTTTTTGTGTGAATTTCTGGTGGAATATACTTGAAAACGGTCTCTAATAACTCCTTTTCTGCATCCTTATCTACGTCTTTGGGCTTCATTTTGATTGTGCTGTGAACTGTATCGTTATAATTGTTTACGATTTTTTGAAGAATATCGATCCATTTAAAGTTTTTATTAATCTCAAAATTTACTTTCATTCTCTCATTTTGAGTTCTGTTATATCTCTCTACAATACTTGATTTCTCTTCGTTTTCAGTATGATAAATCTTAATGTTGTATTTTCTCAAAACATCATTAAATTCTTTATTTTTAAACTCTAAACCCTTATCTGTATGAAGTAGGTTAGGAGGTTTGTGATTGATCCTTATGGCATCTTTTACTATATCTTCGAAAGCTTTTGAAATATCCTTGCCGTTTTTTCTTTTGATAGCTCTTGACCAAGCATATTTTGAGAAAGTATCAATAACATTTAACATATACTTAAATCCATCATTTTGATCTGAATAGTTAGACATTATAACTAAATCTGCTGCCCATAAATCGTCAATTCCTAAAGTTATAATTTTTCTCTTTTTAAACTTTTTTCGTACTGGTGCATGAATTTCTCTAGCTTCAATTTCTATATCTTCTTTATTCTTCAATTCTTTCTTTACTTGTTTTTCATAAGGATTCTTTATAAATTTACTCTTATTTGTCTTACATTTTGAACATTTTGCTGCAATTCTATACAACCCGTTTTGAGTTTGAACAATCTTAGAATCTATATTTTTCGTTTTCTTTTTACACTTGTGACAGTGAATTAAATCATATTCCATTTATATATCAAAGTTTCCAACATTGTTTAACTCTTCTAAAATATCTGTTTTAATTTCGCCTTTATATCCATACGGTACTGTATCGATCTTATTTTCTAGGACAATTCTCTTATCATCTTTAGCGTTCAGTGCCAGCTTGTTTATGGTAACTGTGTACAACTCATGTTTGTAGCTTTTGATTACTGTCATCTCTCTAAATTCTTCTTTATCTTCGAACAAACATTTCTTCAAGTTTTTTTTCGATATTTATTGTTTTATTTACAACGCTTCTCTTAATCCCTTTGCATCTTACTGGATTTTTGTCTAGATATTTGTACGAGTACATTTTCGATCTCAATCCACAAAATTCTTCTAAAACTTCGCTATTTAACTCATCTTTAAATTTCCCTATTACCTTCTTATTTTTAGTAGTGAAACATTCGTGATCTTTTGGATAATCACTTGTATCAAAGTCATCTATATTTTCTTTAATAATTTTAAAAGGATCTCGTTTCAATTCTAGGAAATAACTGTCTGTATCCATGTAACAAAGATTCAAATCTGGATCAAACTTCTTTAATTTATCGTAATAAAACTCATACATTAACAATTTTGATAGGTCAAGAACTGAAAATCCTATGTAGATCGGTTTGTTAAATTTAACCTTTTGTTTATACATGTGACTCGCTATACAGTTGTCGTCAAAGATATTAAAGCATTTGAAAAAGTTCGTTTTCTTGGCCTGTTTTAATTGAAAATTCTTCATTTCCTAGTTTGATATCACATCTATTTCGCACATTTTCCATAGATTTTCCAAAAACTGAGTTGTTCATCAGCTTGTAAAAATCTTTCTCAAAGTCACTTGTAGCTTTGGTCCTCATATTAGTATTAAAATCAATGTACTTTTTCATAAAAGGCTTCTGATCGAATGCAATAACTCTATTCATATGTTTCAAAATCATACCTTGTTCCAGATAGAATTTCAAATTTCTTGAATGAACAACGTATTCAGTTTTATCCAGTAAAGTTGTGCAAAGTTTGTTTTTATAATGTTCGGGAGCAAGAGGTAAATCCTTGTGATGTTCATGTAAATTTGTTGGATATCCTAGATCAACTTCGAGAATATAGCCATAATCTTCGTCGCCAGTGAGTTCTAAAATTGTTTCTTGCCACTCTTCTTTTGTATATGTTTTCGGGTTCATCCACTTGATTTCGTTATATGGTAAATTTTGCATAAGCCCGTAACCATAAAGGTTATTGGCATCGACGTACAACAGATAGTTTTCAGGCTTTGATTCATCAAAATCTTTCAAATATTTGTTATTTGCTTTAACATATCGTTTAATACATTTAGAAATGCCTCCGCGAATACCTTTTTCAATCATCAAATACATGTTATAATCGTTAATTAGCTGAAGCTCAATTTTCGTTAATTTTAACATAGTGTCCCATGCGAGACTTGGAGCAGTCAGATAATGTGCTGGATCGAGTTTGTAACAATTCAAGCAAATGTTTCTGAAGTTTTTCAAAAATATCAGCAAGCAATAAAACATCTTGGATGTTATAGAGATCTGAGTAATTACCAAGATTTTTATCCTTTAATTTATTCCAAACAGCTAAATAATGTTGAAAATCTTTCTCAGATATGCTCTCATCTGTTAAAAGTGAATAGAAATCTTGAATTTTTAGCTCTTCTGTGTAATCAAGTTTTTCAATACTATCGATAAATTCATAGGGAAATATTCCTTTTCCAGATAGAATTTTAAAAATCTCGTTGTCGTCATTTGGCTGTCTTTTTAGAATTTCATTCAATATTCTTCCATCCTGTATAAAATGATTTGTATGTTTAAAATCTTCTGTCTTTAGATTTTTAGCTAACTTTTCTATAGATGAGGCCATAAATCTGAAACGTATCTACGAAAGAAAACTTAATGTACTTTCTAGGTTTATTACCTTCGAATTCATATCCATATCCAGAATTTACAGAATAATTTATATATCGTTCATCGGTGTTTGCGATCAAATCAACATTTCCATATTGTTTAGCCAATTCTTTTATGTACAAATGAGTATCGTAGTTACTCATATTGTGACAGAAAACTGGAATATTTTGTGGAAATTTCAAATTCAGATTACAACATGAATGAGCTGCGCCTCGAAATTTACCTGTTAAATGACAATGATCTCTTACTTTATTATAACTCTTATCTTTCCAACTATCAGGAGTAAAACCATACTGAATTGACTCAACATCATAAGCAGACCATTCGCAAATATGACAAACGTTTGCATTTTGGTATGAAATTTCTTCTTCTTCAGTCAATTTCATAGGTTTTTTTGTTCTTAGAATTATATTTTGTAGCTATGTATTTTGATATTTATTGAGTTCTTCAAACAATTTTGCAGGAACATTTGGCAAATCTTCTTCATTTTTTGCTCGATAAAATATCGGCTTGTACATACGATTGGTCACATTCGACACCAAGTATAGAGTAAAACCATAAGGAATGTGCTTCTGAATCTTGGTTGTAGTCGATCTTTGTGGATTGTTTCTTGCATGTCGGAATTTTTTTCTAATATGCTCTCAAAATCCATATAAATAACGTAAGGATGAGAAAATTTCTTTTGATAATTAGTAAATGTTGTTGTTTGACCTGGAAACGGCATAATTGGCTTACAAACTTCATGTTGTTTGCAAATTTCTAAATGATCTGTTAAATCTCCAGATTTGTAGAAATGGCTTTAAACATCTTCTACATAGACAATTTTTATGTCCATGTTTGGATGTTTGAGAACTCACTAACCTACTTAAATCGGTTATCAAAACAAAATGAGATTTGTCTTCTTGTTTTACATACAGTAGATCAATATTTAATTCTGCATCATATTTTTCAGAAATTTGTAACAGAACAATGTTGAGTTTTTCGTCATAAGTATAGACATTAATAGACATTTTAGGATACTTATACTTGGAATTGTAACTTCGTTTTTCAAATGATTGTATATCTTTTAAGGACATTGGATACTCGAAACCTGAAAATATCTCGTCATTTACAAATTTCTCGTATTGCTTTGCTCTGTCAGCATTCTTTTCGGGTTTTCCAATAGCACATCGGATAGAATAAACAAAACAGAAATCATCTTTATTTTTGATATTTACACAAGCTTTCTTTACCTTGATCTCTTGTGGTAAATCGATATATGATCCTGCGTTCATAAATTCGTGTTTATTAAGGCTCAAAACTAGTTGTTTGCATCTTTTAAATGTCCATCCTGAACCCCTATTTGGATGATTTGTCTGTTCTCGATGTGATAATTTATTAAATTGTTTAGAAATAAAGTCGTTTACATCAAATATTCGTCTGATTTTATAGTAAAATACATTGGGCAAGTTTGTGGTTCACCGTTTACTAAAGTTCTTTCATATTCACATTCCAAAGAGAGATAACCCTTCATATTTTTAACATTCTCTTGAAATTTTTCTATTAAACTTTTAATTTCTGGCCTCATAATTGATAGATATTTGTAAAATTGACATGGAATTATCGTTTAAATTTGTTTAAAATGTATTGCTTGAAAAGACCGTCTATTGAGGATAAAACTTCAACATCAACGATATTTTCGGATTTTACTTTAAGATTTTTATCAATTTCTTCGATCATTTCAGACTTAGTTTTATCGTTTGTTTCAATGGACAATTTTTCAGCGATTGATTGAATTTTTTCATTATTAAATAGATTGAGATCTTTTTTATCTTCCTTAAAGCTTTTCTTTAATTCACGCAATTTTTCTATATTGTACATCTTTTCATGATCTACAATTTGATTTTCTTTAGCCCAATTCCTCAAATAATTTAGTTCTTTTTCATAAATATCTTTATTTTTCAGATGATTCTTTGAATTATAATGCCTGGTGTAATGATGTTCAAAAACATCTTTTTTGCAGTATGGACATGGTACCTTTTTCCTCTCCATTTAAATAGGGAAAATTTCTTAACTATGAATTTGAAAAAGTAATGATTTTTACTTGAATTTGACAGAAATCAGCACAATTTCTGGTGAAACAGTGATAGATTCTTCTATTTATTATAGAAAAATCTGTAAACTAAGACTTTAAAATTATTGAAAAAAATAGTATAATTATAGGACAAAATAGTACTTTTTATTACTATATTGGTTTTTATGAGGTAATTTAAATTCTTTATACTATTTTTTCAATAATTTTTTTCTTTAACTTTTCCAAGATTTTTCATTAAGATTTTAATATATTTACAACAGAATTTTCGTAGATTAGAAGCAGATATGAGATCAATAGATTGATTCGAAGCATATTTCACTAAGTTTCAGCTTAAGAAAGTAGAATCAAACAGCTATAGATTCGTTTATTTTTAGTTCATGATTTATAGATTCGTTTATGGTTCAATGAACAGTATTTTACATTGTTTTTCTGACTGTCCCAAAAGTGGTCTAGAACCGCCATATTCATATCTACTCACGATGAAGTATATATTATTTCAGTGCTTATGGTTAGACGACCAGAAAGAGGTTAAGGAACCTTCTTATATGAAGTTTTGAACTTATGGCAGCATTTCTGGTTTACATTGAAAGGTTGTAAGATATTAATTGCACAGTGCTTGATCAGTATTGTAAATGAATATAGCTAAAGCAAATTTAACTTTTACTCCAGATTGCAACAGTGACGAATTGAAAACATCTAAAACTATGTAAATATTATTTAAAAACTAGTTTAAAACCAACCTTAATGCACAAAGCTATGAATTGTATACATACGGTACTCCAGACTGTTGGGATTCCTTTGTGATATGGCATTCTAACAGGGACTTAAGGAAAATATAGATATGAACACTAACGACGAATTCTTTCCCAGGTTATAGTCCGAAAAGCTAGTCCGAAGATAGTTCACAATTCAAAACCTTCGAAAAGATTATTTTTAAAAGTTCCCTATACTTGAAATATATGATTTTTTTTCTTCTTCACCGTAATAAGCTTCTCAAATGTCATACGTGTGTATGCTTATTTTATTATTGGGAAAAAAAGCTGAATCAACTGTGGCACTGGAAATATCTTAAATCGAAATTAGATGAAAATAGCTAATAGTAGTGGCTTTTTGACAGAATTTTATTTCCAAGGGCTATATACGTATATGTTTTCGTCGGGACCATAAGACAAACTTAATTGTGGCACCGTAAGTAATGTTATGCCGTTTGAAGGAGACACCTTGTAACCGAAGTAGACTCTCATACCTACACGTTGCATAACAGGACACGATATTTAGATTAAACTCTGATAACCTTAACCATGAAACACTGAAATAATATCTACCTGATGTATGTCTACTCTCGTTCGAAAAATGTCATAGGACTTCGTAGTATTTCATCATATGCGTTTTTAATAAATAGTTGAAGACTTCGATTTTTAAAATTGGGTATAAAGCCATAAAATATCTGTTACCCGTGAGTAATAGCTACTTTATAAATAACATGTCGTTTAATAGATTAGCATGTTATTTTAAAAAAAACTTTGAATATTTCAATCCTGAATTACTTTGTTTCTCACTTAGCAAACAAGACACTTTAAATTGAAAAAGCGTGTGGATTTGTAAGTGTACATTATAATATTTACGGCATTAGAAACTGCTTTTAATGTATTCACTAACATTTACAGCGAACATGGCAAATTCAAACAAGAGTTTTCAGAAGTTCAGATACATTTTTGAACTGTAAAGGGATGGTAGTGTGGACCTCACAGCTGTACTACAGGCGGAAAAAGCACTTTAACATCTGCACCAGGACTATTGAATTATCGAGCTCTTTTTACCACAGGAGGAGGCTTTTAAAGAGGATAAGCATTGAGACTCTGCTGAATATTGAAAGTTTGCAATGATATAGTTTAAGACTACAGTGATAGAAAGTTGATAAACCGGGGTACGTTTGATAGCCAATTATTTAATAGGTTGTGTTAGTTCAGAAACACATAAACTAACTCGATATGGTACATATTATGTTCAGAGATACAGGTTAAACCATTATGATCTGGCTAAGAACTTGCTTTCCCCAGAGCTCAGAGTTAGTAAATAAAGTTGAGTTTTATAACTCCCTACTCCGGGGACCGGAAGTTAGGTTACTAAATTGTGTCAATTCGTGTGTGACACAATTACAGGAATAATAACAGGCAAAAAATGCACAAAGTTGTAACCAACTTGTTGGTTTGTCGCTGACAATGGTATACGACCAAATATGAAACCCGTATATTTATCTACAATATGTAGATGCTTATCTACGTATGGGTTCATGCTTATTATAAACGTGAACTCAAAGTGTAAAATAAAGTTAAATTAACTTTGTTGTGATTATAAACAAAACTTTAATCTTATAAAGTTCAATTTTGAAAAAGCAATTTGGAATTCTACATCAATGTGATAATTTCATTGTTTTAAAACCAAAATTTTTTAACCGTTTAACGATGTTTGTATTGTTTTCCTGAGTAATTTCATGCGCCCAGTTCTGACTAATCTGTTTAAAACTGCTTCGAACTTCAAATTATTGACTTTATGAAAATTTGTAAAAATATATAAAATCTATTGAGTCTGAAAAATATCCATAAAAACTCAAAATTGTCCTAAATTTCTTTTTAAATTCCTAAAAATATTATAAATAGTTAGAATGTGTCATTGTTTGTTATCTTTGTTTTTAACTGGTAAACTATGTAAACCGATTGTACATAGATATTCTGACGGTTCCTGCTATGAATATATATATTCATTTATATATTCTTTTCATCGAAAATCCTACCTGGCTAAACCCAACTGATCTCTAAATAAGCGAAAATCAGATATTGGTTTCTAAAGTTGTAAAATATTAATTGTAGGGCCGTTAATATAATCAACTGTTCTATGTAAACATTGCTTCATTACAACACAACCATATGTTTAACTAATTAACTATTTTCAATTTTATTAAATTAATAGTCTTGACATTATAGAGTAAAATTTATAGGAATAACACCTCTTATTCAACATTTTTTTGCAAACCACTATTGGGAATAAGATAAAAAAAATCTAGAAAATAAAATTAAAAAAAAGAATGTGATTTTAGCTGTAAGTTATTTTCAATTATAAGGTATTAGATATAAAAAATTGCTACCTATCTTTTACTATAAATTAAAATTTGTTATAAAGTCCATCTTAGTTGTCTTTTGGCAGAAGCAAGTATCTCATATCTCTTGATGTACTATATTTTCTTGATTGGGAAATAAAGCAAATTTAACATTGGCATTGGAAGTATAATTTACCGTAACTCATATAAAGCCTACGAAATTGCAAGCGATGACGCGGGTAACTACTAGCATGTTAAAGTTTAAAACTTAAAAAATCAAGTAAGATTACTTCAAAAATGTTGTAGTTTGCTTAAAAATTCTATAACATACATAAAAATAAACACAATCCTCAAAATACAACGCTGCATATCTTGATAAAGATTCAAATTGTTAAAGTAATTGAAACGTTCTCCAAAAACTTAAATGTGCTGAAGATTTACTACGGATCTTAAAGAGAATAGGTTTGCTCTTTCAGAAAATAACTTGTGTTCCTGAAACTGATTTTTTCATTTTGTTAAATTCTCCTTTGATAGTCCTAAATAATTCACAAACCAAACTGTTTTGTTCTGGGTGCAGGTAAAATGAACAAAGTTTAAGACGAAAGTTAAAGAAACTACTCTTGGAGTACTGGGTATAAGATACTCTGTAACTGCGGGAGATGGTTCCGCTAATGTGGAAACCACTAACCACCTTTCCCACTGACCACTGACCACAATGATCCCTTAAAATATCTTCTTTTACAATATCTAACGTTTATTTCCCACTTATTCACAGCCCAAACTCGACTTAATTCTTAATTTTACATTTTAAAAGATAATGTTAAATATCTATATACTCTATATCATATAGAGTTTGCACTTTTTTACAACTATGTCAATATATTGTGTTACTTATTTGATTATATTTGACAGCTAGACTATTACGTTTATTGAATGAATAACAGTGTAAATTAAAATTCAATCATGCTGCTTGATTACAATGTAATTAGGGATATGGTAGTAATGGTGTTCATTCGTATTGTTGCATTTTTCTCTGAATATTTAACTAAAAATCTACATGGCCGCCATATTTAAATGTTATGAGTATCAGGAAATCAATGTCTTTTTCTGGTTTTCTCTACATTGCTCAGCAGTTGAGATGTAAATATACCATTTCTTTTAACGGTTTTTTTTGGGTAGTAACTACCAAAGGTAAACGGATTTAGATCACACTCAATATATTAATCGAAGTTATAGATATGTTACACAAGATTGTTAGTTATATTGTTGTTATAGGCTATATATTACACGTTCCACTCATTATTTTATGTTTAGGATTACGACCTTTTAATTGTAAGAGAAAAGTATTTATCCTATATAGGGAGATATTTTCTAAATATAAGTGAAAGCACGACAACATGTGTGTGTGTGTGTGTGATGCACTAACGAACTAAGTTACATAAACAAAACACTCCTAGTTTCCAGGAAAAAGGACTCTAATGGACGAGTGAATAAATCAACACTTATTTTCACCATGCACAGTCAAGTCCTTTCCTTCATGTGAAATTTGAAATTTAATATTACTTGCACTCACTGTTTGTTATATATAAAATCCACAATTGATTGAGGATGACATCACATAAAGAGAAGGTTGAGGTTTTTACCGTAAATTATTTACAAGTAAAACCATAGTACATCACCAGTGAATAGTACATGGACAATAACCCCCTTAACTAACCATTAACGTAACTCGTACATCGCCCAACATTCTCACTAAGGTCTCTTACAGGGAACTTTTGGTTTATGAACGTATCCGTATAATAAACTTGATGTTTTTATGCTTCACCATGAAATCTTACAAACAAACAATAAGTAAATACATAATCTTGGCTCCATTAAGAAACAATATTTCTGTAAACTAAACCAGATTATAAATTTATATCTAAACAAGGTATATAAGGCAAATCAGTGTGTAAACGTCTCTATTTTGTCCAATTCCTATATAAACTGGCGGCCTTTTAAATATATTTGAGTAGTATACAGTGCTAATATATGGCACCCCTACCATTTATTGTCAGTCAGCGAAGAACCAATTGTTTTAATCACAGTTATGCATAAAGTTAAGGAGTTGCGTTAACTTGCAATGGAGCTGAGGGAACATTGTAAGAAAATAACGTAAATATTTTGTGGAGTTCTTACCATTTAACAATGTTTAAAAGTAATTATAGTTAATATGATAACTCACCACATCTTGGGTAGAAGGCAAAGTGTGATAAAGTGACGGTATTAAGACTTATTTTTGTAATACAAAGCATACCTACATTGAAGGATAAATTAGTGGAAGTACATTAGGTTTCTGATAAGATTTCAATGAATAACATTGTTATATGTACGTGGAAGTAGAATGTTTGATAAATAAGTGCCTATTTTATGAAAAAGAATGTCAAATCGAAGGACTTCGTATACCTATACTTTATGTTGTACAAAAGTGTTTCCATTGTGGAAATTTAAGCGTGACAGATACTTTTTAAAATATATTTGTGTATGTTGTTTATTACAGAGATAAAATAAAATATCATAGAAAATAATATAAATAAATAATTAGAATACGTTTAATAATAGTAATAGTAATTTTAAAATGGGATTGTTACACTGCTTTAGGAGTCAAACTTTAAAAAATAATAATACGAAATAGGAAAGAAATGTTATGAAGACCGGCGGAATGCAAATTATTAACTCACAATAGGTAAGATTTTCTTACAGCCCGTGAAGTTTTTGATTTTTTTTCATCCATATAGATAATTTACTAAAAACAGTTCAACTCAAATTAAATGAATTATGTTGTTTCTTTATAAATGTACAACTCAGAGTTATTTTATTAATATTATATTTCACAAAAAATTACATGCGAAGAAATTGTTGATTTTTCTTATACACTAAATTCAATTTCTATTACATTTAAAGACATTACAAACTTTCCAAACATTAAAGAGTGAAAAATCAACTAAGGATTGTTTTCTCCTTGTTTCGCACACACGCGGCATGGCAAGGCTGACGTCAAATCGGTCCGTCAGGGCTCCCGTGGGGTCGGCTAGATGGGTAGTTGGCGATACCGGTAACACTTAGACAAAGCCACTAGCATCGGGGGAGCACACGTGGTACAAAGGAAGTATTGAAACCAAAAGAAATTCCACCACAAATATAACGAATTTTACTGTTTCTAACCGGTGCAAGCGGGTTTCAAAATACCCCACACCTTGATGAAAAAGGCCGCTCCCAGAAGAGCAAAAGAGAGACACGTCAGGATAAGGTTATGTCACGTGTCTTAACCTGATGTTAATTAAAATCGGTGTGGCCAATGATGAGCACTCACCTCAAGTCCAGAGTGTAACTCATCTCAGCGTATTGGTTATTTTACACACACAAAATGCAAAACTAAATTATAACTAAGTAATAAACTGAATTTACTCTTATAAAAGACAATTTTTAATATTATACAGTCATGTTTACCGATTAGCAAAAGTCTTAAAGACGTTTCAAATATATATTTTTTATTATTTCAAATCTGTACCTGTTTCCTACTGGTAAGAGAAATCAAATTTTTACATTAAAAATAAATATTTATAAGTTCTAGATGTAACAAAACTTATGGTTTTTAGGTATAGCTAAACTTTCTCAGGTAATTGCATTATTAGGAAATATTCCATAAAGTACGGATAGTAAAGATGTGTGTATAAAATGTATTAAATGATCCAAAGAGATTTTAAATTTCATTAAAACATATTTCTCGACATACAATAATGTTGCCAATGTTTCTACGATGAGTGCACTCTACATACTCACATCTCGCGTCAAGCTACAGACTTTACAGAACTTTAGTGGAAAGAATTATTAGTTTTACCTTTTATTATACTAGTAAACACAACAGGCTTGACAAACTGGTAATCATAAATTTTACAGCAAGAAATGTTTTAATACATAATAACTTAAAATGTTTTTAGGGTGCTAAATCAAAAAAGTATGAACCATATTTTTTCGTTTTAGCTCCAACTAGAATTTTTTTTTTATTTTTAGCATTGGGTATGTAATATAATGAAAGATAAAAGACGTATTTTTAAATCTATAATTTCGTATTTCAGGTTACTATTTATTTTGTCTGTTTCTTATACTTACCTCTAAATGGTGGCAGATATTGTCAAATGTATATCTCCTTAGTTACTTTGAAGTTCAACTCTGAAAAATACAACTTCATTCTATTTATTTAATTTTTTTGTAAATATTTTTTATACATACTATCCGAAAGATTTTATTACGAAGAATGTAATTCAAAAAAAACGTGTTGTATTTAATCATTCATAAATTTTAAATGTTATCTCAGCCAAAATCAAAGCTGAACAACCGAAATATCTCAGGAGCAATCCACCTTCCACTGAAACTCGAAGGAATCAAATTGAACGGTTGTAATAAGCGAGGCGGTTGTACAGGATATTACCTTCAGTCACTTCTACCCGACGGCAAACTGCATTACCATTTTCTCAAGTGTTTCTCGGCTTTCAATTTGCCCAAGCTATCGTAGTCATTCGATTCGGCTGTCACCCGTATGTGTAGCGAACATTTTTCCCCGCATTCACAAAATATGTTGTGTAAGTTCATAACATCGGTCGTTTAAAATCTAAAATCATTTCGTCCGTTTGTAAAATATACACATTATCTCAATAATTTTAACTGTCAAACCCATATGCATACATACAGACAAAGTAAATATTAATATTACGTGCAACAATTTACGAAGCAAATTTCTTAAAACACAAAAAGCTCTCAGAAAATTATCTGAATCAAATATTAACTATCAACTAATAGATATCTGGTTTTGACAAAATTCTAAAATAATTTGTATAATTGAACTTCAACAACTTCTTAATACACATCCAAACGTATTTGTATAGCCTATTGAGAGAAACACTCGAATTGTTCAAACAGTTATCTTTCACTACTAAAACATATATGGCATAAAAATTAAGAGGTTTTGAATTGATACATGTTGTATATCTTTATGCACATTCATTTCAAGTTACAAGACTTTATTTATATTTTGTTGTTGTAGAAAGTGTTTTTTTCCAATTTGTAAATAAAATATAATATAAGTCGATGATATGTAAATAAGTTTATTTAAGTTTCTATATTAGTTCAAAATTTCTAAAATATTGTGTGAGTTTTTCGGTTTTACAATTAAATAGAATGTTATTATATTGTGTGTATAAACATCAAAAAAAAACGCGAATAAACCTAGTAAAAGAAGCATTTGTTGTTAGTAAATAATACAAATTTTATTTTGTATTTTTACTAATTTTACAAATAACAAGTTTTTGATGAACATTCCTGATTGTGACTAACAGCGTTTATTATTACATTTATCGAGAAATCATCAACTTACTATTATTTACGAATACTAAAATCACAAAACATCTTAAAAACTGAACGAATTTTATCAAAACACCTAATATTTTTTAAAACTGAAAACCCTTTGCAAATAATAGAAAAATTGACCATTTCATTAAAGTACGGCCATATTCCCCCCTCGTAGTAAGAGTGACAGGTTGAATGATGAATGACGTTTTTCTATTTTTCCACACCCCTGGCTAATCGATGGTCATATGCTCGCCTCGTTAGCCATTTTTGTGTGTCATTAATTTTCCTACGGGTTTACAAGACTGAAACTCTTATTGCAAATTCTGTGCAAGTAAAATAATTAATTTATACCAAACGTTCTTAAGGGAAGAATCAGTATTAGTTTTCATGTCTCATCATGAAGTGTTACATTGCAGGAATAAAAGATTGTTTGTGATATATTAAACATTTACAATAATAAAATTTATTGTACAGTAACTATGATTTAAAAAGAAAAAATATGCTTTATTTTTTTTATTTCTCCTCCTAAAGTTTTATAAACAGGAATGAAAAATTGTTTGTAATGTTTTAAAAACATCAGCACACGTAATAATTTATTAGACAATAAATATTGTTTCAAAAAATATCCTTGATTTTCTGGTTACAAAGGAAACGTTATAATTCCATGTAGTTTGTGGCCAGTTACACATGGCTTACTTGCTTTCACTCACTTCATGAACTTCATTAATGTTGCCTAAGAAAACGACTGAACATTTAGATTACTTAAATGATTGCTGATATGGTATAAGAAATTAGAAAGTTTATGTACATTTACAATTTCATCATATAAAATAGAAAATTATTCTTATATATTCTTATCCTTCATATATATAAATTAGTGTAAGATAATTTAAATTGTCTTACTACTTTGATTGGCTACTAAATATTTGGAGTTGCGTATAGGATGACAATACCAATTGGAAGCAAATTTCCACTGTAAATATCTCACAATAATCAATTTTATAGCAAGTTTGGTTATTTTCAGTGGGATATACTCTGAAAATGTTTAATGTTAACCCAAATTTATACATTCATAGTCCCGAGCATCCTTGAGTTCTCTGATTTCATTGAAATAAATTTCCTCGCCTATTCTTTTCTGCTACTTCAGGTCCTGAAGTGTTTTAGACAGCTTAAGTCCAGAGGCGTCCTCAAGGTTAGGAATGGTAATTGGGAATAATTCTTGTCCTTAACTTACGACATTTTTAGGATGTATTTTTAAAGTTTCAGCTCCCTATTACCAAGAGAAAAATTGTAAATAAACACTTCTATCTTAAAGGCTTTGTAGAAAATAACTACTTTAGCCTAATTTTCATAGTTTTTAGATAGCTTCGACGATCTTCTGCCAATATTCAAATTTACACTTCCAGTATAAAAATAATATGATAAAAATGTTTTGTTTTATTTTACTGCGATGAGTGTTCAGTAAAAAATTTGTTCAAAAAAATTGCAAGGTACTTCCTTAAATTCAATCAATTCTTATGGCCTTTTTCAAAATGCCATGATATTATTATCAAGTAGTACGCCTATTTCTATAGTTACTTAGGACCCTTCTAATTTTGTTTATAAAAGTGCTTATTTTGGATTACTATAAATCAGTCATACATATTTTAAACATAAAATTGTTTGCCATTCCTAAATTATTTAATGACATATCATATTTATTAGGACCTAACAGTATATGAGATATGTTTAAACTAAAGATACGCATTTATCTCAAATGTTCATGACATTTACCGTTCATTAGTTATCGTTATTGAAACTTATCAAGTTTCTAATTCCAACAACCTTGTAGTTCAAAGGGTATCATCGCTTCTAATCAACTGACCAAATGACCAAAACGTTATGCAATTGTTTGGAATAGCTATCACATTTTAGTGAAGCTGTAAGTATGATTACGTTACTTATGTGTTATACATATTTCGTCATAACACGATTTAGTTTCGATTGCATCAATATAGTAACTTTAAATTATTTTAATAAGTTCTAATAGTTTTAGATGGTATAATAATATTGTATAGTAATTTTGTTATCACTAATGTGTTATTTTAAAAATAAATCCTTCAAATATGAACATGCGTATTCATGTAACTGTCTGATACACGTGAAATCGTTGTTTCTAGATTAAAGGATCTAAATCCACAAAAATATAAATATTGCAAATGTTTAATTTCCAACTTCCATTTCATAAACTTTATCGTACTGTATGATAAGTTCAAATTAATAGCCATACGTTTTATTTGTCGAATATTCATTGTGGGAACCAAAATCAACATATAAATAATACGCACAGAACAATAGACGGTGATACTTGGACCGATGATGGGAGGGGAGGGGTCTTTGTTGGGCTGCTCCATAGGGAAAGGTGACCTATGAATGCTTTTAGTAAATAATGAACGCCGTTTCGTGTGTTCTATTCAAGCCAATCCTATAATGTTCTTTGTTTTTGAGACCAAAAAAGGGTGTGAGTTTCAATCCGTGTCGAATTCAATAATTTGTTCGAACCTAGATAATCACAGTAAAATAATCAATTCCACTTTCATTACTGTAAATTATAGGGTATATTCAACCTATGTATTTTCGATTAGGTATTTTGGAATATTAATATTTTTTTAAACTAAATTAATGAAATTTTTAAAAGCGTTTGCTTGGTCTGTTAGTAACAGACTATATTATCCTTACAATTATGAGTTATTGCCTCACGCTATATTCCAGACAATGATAATCTAAACCTAATATTGTCTAACAGAATAATTTATATATAATATCCTTAACATTAGATATCTGCCTAATTAAAATTCCAAAAGTGAATAGATACTCTATATATTCAGAAGGCAGAAATGCTCAAACTAGAAGGATTTTTTAAATAATCTCGCTGTGCTATTTGCATAATATTAAATAATATCTTTCATTTTTACGAATAATTAGCAACTAAATCATACGCTATAACCTGAAATATACTTATTAGTACAGCATAAAAATTGCCATTTTAATTATTTGATCACTATTTCTCCAATATCCTAATATCTCAGAAATTTTAAATTGACTCCCGTTTGTCTCATGGCTAGGATAGCAAATGTATGGCATTCTATGAAAATCAAACTGCCATAGGTATTTTAATAGGTTTGCAACTCTTATATTAGTAAGAAAATATGCTGTGTTGTTTAACGTTTTGATTTCCTAGAAAGATGACGTTTGACGATAAGTATCTCATGCTCCCAACAGATAAATTAAATTTTTGTAATGAAGATCAATGATAAAATTGAAAAAAAACACATGTGCCTTATATTCTCAACATAATTAGCACTTATTTCCATTTAGATCGTCTACTCATAGAGGTTAAAAAATTAAACTTTATAAAGTTCTATATTTTTGCTTTTCATCATCTCGATGGTCTATAACGATGAAATTTGGCACTCACGTTTCCGTAAAATCCCATCTTCCTACCACATTACTTAAAAAAACAAAAACAAAAGGATTTTCATGAAGATCAACCTTCAATGGTGGTCGATATGATTTGTAACCTTAGAAGAACAGTTTTTTTTCTCAACTTCCTTCTGTCCATAACGATGAGAATTGACACATGTGCCTTATCTTAAGTAAATGTTTGTAATGAATATCAACCTACATAAGCGGTTGAGAAAATTGATAACACCCCTCCAAGACCTTTGTACTCGTATATGTGTTTTTCAACATTCTGATATTCTAAAAACATTTTATTTTACGCACAAGTGCCTCACGGTTTGAATATAAAATAAGCATTTTCATTAAGATCAAGAACATTCATCGGGGTAGCAAACCCTATGAGAATTATAGCTTGTTTTCCAGTTTCCCGATGATCTAGAAGATGCAATTCACACACGTCTTATAGTCGCAACAATAAGTTAAGGCATTTTTTTAAAAGATCAAAACTCCATAGGGGTTAAAATAGAGTTGCTAGCCGTGGAAAACTATACACTTTTTGTTTCAATTTTATTACGTTAACAAATTAATTTGTTAATATGTTGATATATGTAAAGGTGTTTGACAGTTTTTTGGTCAAGGTAATAGTGCACACGCTACTACGGCACTGATGACATCTTATACCGGTATAAAATAATCAGCTGTTTTAAAGCTGGAAAAGTATGCTTTTTGACCGAAATGTGCTCCTTAGGAGTACTTATGTTTATATTTTCTTGATCGAGGCATTAATGAAAACTCTATTTCGCCACTGGTAGCAGTTTTGATTGGAAGTATATTACATGTACTAGAAAAAGACGCTTTTTAATTGAAGCAATCTTCTCAGGCCTACGAATGTATACTTTCTATTGATTCTATTGATCGGCAGCAAGTCAAATTCTACTATAGCGTCTGAAATATAATTCATTCAAACTATGCCCACTTCAGACTTCCAATTATAATAGGAGTAAATTCGGTAAAAAACTAAGGACTACAGCTTTCGGATTCCTTCTAACTAGCCTAAAATAGTTTTACGTAACTGAAATTATTGACGCTGTTTATTCACATATTATAAAACCATTCAGACAAATTTGAGTCGGTTTATTGATATTTATTTATTCTGTTATACTCTACAAAACATGGTGCTAAACATATGTTATTCAAACTCAATAATGGACATAAATACTTTTTTTAAGATCGTAATACGCCATTAAAAACTTAAAACTCTTTAGATTACAATGAACAATGAATGATTGAGTTCCATATACCTTGTATTAAATCATGTTATTTTTAGATTGGATCTTTTTTCAACAATACATTAACTAGACACGTACATAGGGTGAGTTATATAAGAATATCGAGAGAAAAGACTTTTGCATAACAAAGAAACAAATTGCAACACCCCTTAATTACACATGGACAATGAAGAATTGAGGTTTAGTGGTGGATTGTAATAAATTAATATCTTCTTAAGGTCATTTATCACATAATATAATTTAACATACAGGAAATAAAATTTAATAATGTCAGAAAACGTATGTACAGATTGAACCAAAATTATAGGCTCCAGAATCAAATATAAAAATTGGAATATCTAAATCAAAACCACCTGTAATATCTACCCATTTTAAAGCTATACATGATAGACATACTACCGTCATATTATTTTTTAAAAATAACAGTACCAATAAGTCATCCAAAATATTATGAAATTAAACTTTGACATAATATCCGATATTTCCTCTCTTCAAACAATAATAATATAGACACATATTTTAATCTAACCTATGATATCCGGATGGTGAGGTTCCCTTTTTCACAAAAGCAGGTAGGTAGCTTTCAGCTACTAGTTGGCTAGCCCGACAAGATTACGTATATAAATACGAAAAGTAATAACTCTGTAAATGTCACTCTGACGCCATCTACCTCGATTCTGACTGATACTTTATTACTTTTCCACTCCAGATTCTGGTGTGAAAATAACACTTTTATAACGGCTCAAAATGTTCACGATTGTTTTCATCAATAAGCGGTTTCCGCCAGTTCTATATTAAGAACTATATATATATATATACACTTTGTTTATATTTTCTGTCTTGAATAACATCTATTCTACTATTTGAGTCTTTTAATTGTTTTTATTTACATTTTTTTACATATAGATTTTAGGATAAATTCATATTAGTAAAAACATATACATACGTCGGGCTTAACTTGTTTAATTCTTAAAGTGAGATGGATGGTATAAATATGTTTGTAATTTGGCATATGACGGAGTTCTGCATTCCAAGATGTCTTAAGTTATCTTCAGGACACGAAAAATTAACCCATTTGGATAGCTTCCAGGAATGTAAGAAACGAAACGAGGATTTCAACAAACATCTTTCAAATACTGTTGGTTAACACATCATCAATATTCTTTCACAACATTTTATGGCACATGGGAGCCGACCGTACTTGTTGTTGCTATCCTATGTTTAGTCTTATATTAATTTTTAATCATATTTTTTGTTTATAGAATTTTAGAAGATGTCACATTTTAAAGAGCAACAAATATGCTTCCAAAATCATATTAGTATTATTCAAAATCTGCATTGCTTGTTCTGAAATGTTTTATAATGTTACTCTTCCATGAATTTAGCTACAATAAAAAGTTCCATATTATTATTTATTTTAAACTTGATTAATATTATATGCACTTTAATATATACATGCTTTTCTTCAGGTACAAAAACCTACAAGCTTAAGGTATTATACAATACTAATGTTTTTCTGTTTTCAAACCTGAAGAAGGGGGTAAAGTAGAAAACTACACCTCCAATGTTCTAGAAGTAGTGTTATATTTGCATCATTGGCCATGCTACCGTTTTAACTCATCAATCATCAATAATAGACCTTAAACAAATTTTCTAAACAGTGCTCTCACAAATAAAATTTATTACTTGCAGGCAATACCCATAATAATTTTAGACTCAGCTATACCTTCTACAGAGTTTAGTTAAAATCAATGGTTATTAACATAGGAAAAATAACACAGTTTATTATTGTCATAAATTCTACTTCACATCATTCTATACTTAACGTGACTGCGCTGAATTCATCTTATGGTATAGTATTGGTTTCCGTGTAAGCCAGAATATTTAATATCATGTATTACAGTGCCATAATTAAACATAATACTTAGTCTGAGGTAAAATACAAGACCGTCAATAAAATCGAACTCTTCTTACGGATGCTTTCTCAAAATTAGTTTAACATTGTTATTTATTTCTATTATAAATCTAAAATATACCTCTTAAACTCAATAAAACTATACTTCTTAATTTATAGCATGTTGGACTAGAAATATTCTTCATTAGTTTGTTTTAACTAAAAGATATTAAATATGAACGACACATGCTAAAGGGACAAACAAAATAATGAATAAGTCTGGAATAAGTTCAACTTAAAACTTTTTTATTACTAGTCAGTGTAATGACAACATTAAAATGTCTGAAAATTAACTATTATATAACAAATATCTACACTCAAATAAATTCTTAAATGTTAGTTCAACTTGGATTAAGTTCTCAATTACATTCTGGGAATCATAAATCCTTCACAAAAGTATTACATTACACATTAAAATATGTACATACATATAAATAAATTTAAATTGATTAAGTAATAGTCAACTTTTAACAAACATGTCAAATTCCACAAAAAATTGCTTACCCGGACAGAATTTAATTTAATTCTCTTGTATTAAAAAACCCGTCAACATTTCGATCTCCTGATTTTAAGTATAGCTACTTCCCATTCCCTTTCAATCAGCTGTTTTAAAGTTAATTTGCATGCGATTCAATTACTCGCTGGCAGATAACCAACCAAGGACCAGCTCGAATGTTGTCAATATCAACTATGTTCATATCAGCAGCCAAACATGCGTGAAACTAAGTACTACTCATACTATCACTTTCATCGGTTTTTATCTCTGCATTCTTAATTAATAAACATATTTCCAGAATCTCAGATATTTCTGATGTACTAATCTATTTACATGTATCAATTACTTTACATATTTATTTAATGTTATGCTTCCCCTTATTCACCTATTCATATAACATTATTCTATATCCAGTTGCAGTGCAAAATATGTCACGAATTCATTTAGGAATACACAGTTCTTCGTAGGATGAACAGCAAACTATTAGCTAAAGATGGTTGAGCCTACTTTACATACAACTTCTTCGAAGCCGCGAATAATCATGTTTATGGTTTTAACGCTATCTGTAGAAATAATTCTTTATATGATTTATAGTTTTATGAGGGATAAAATATGTCTAGTCTACACGCAGCAACAACTATAAGGAGCTAAATTATAATTAAAACATTCATTAGGATAAATTAATAAAATTTCTTATAATGGTTATAGTTCCATCAAATCAATTTGTTATAGTTTCCCCTCCCTTATAGAAACAGAAATAAAGCTACGTATTTCGTTTATTTTTAATATTTCGTTCACAATTACGGGGATAGACGAGTTAAGGTTTAAACAATATTTGTTCAATATCTTTCAAAATTAAAGCCCAAGTGCACTGTTATATTGTCTTGATGCCACTTTGTTTCCAATTCATAAACACACATATTTCAAACCACTATATTATTAATATAACGATAGGCAAGTTCTACAGAGGTTGTTGAAGTTTTACATTTGCTCTCATGTTACAATCGTGAATTGTGACAGAGCTTGCTCGTTCTCTGGACTCTACATTGGTATAAATGTAATATTAACTTTTTCTACCATTTAACTGTGATTTAAAGTCATTTTTTCAATTATAAAATAACAAAAACAAATTCCTGCCACATTACCACACATTTTTGACTGCCACAGTACAGCAATTCAAACTATTTATCATTTGGCTTTGTAATTAAATTCTGATTTTCACGTATAATCCAATATTGTATATTTGGCCTCATTGTTATGTCCGACATAGTCGCTATGGAACTATAGTCTCGCTGCGGTTACTTCCACCACAAACCTGGCTTAATTAGCCCGGACGGATAGTCTCATTATAACATTCCAGGCTGCTGCTGCGGGATGCCACAGTCCAGTTTTAACAGATTCTGTACAGGCTATGAATGTAGATTAGAGTGTGTTTCTACTTAAGCTGATAACCTGATCACAACCAATGTACTCTACATTTGGGTTAAAATGTTATTCCATAGTTAACCACAAATAATATTCCAGCACTTCCTTTGTTTTACTTCTAGCAAGAGAGGTTCGGTTTCTACATCACAGTTAGGTTGTCTCACTGAATGTATTTTAGAAGTTACTTAAATTTTTAGTTTCTTACATTTTTCTTTGACTTTATTTCAAATTTGTACACATTTCTTTCGTTTTTATATTCCTTAGACATATACTGATAGTTTTAATATTCCCTTTTTCATTGATTTCAAATCGAAGTAAATACAATTTTACTTATAATGTAATACGTTATAATAATATAATCAAAATATATAAAGAACAAAAAAGTTATTATAATATGTAATGAACTAGTCTTGTTTGAATTGTCAATAGTTATATTCCATTTTTTAAATTGAAACACACACTTTAATATTTTATCTGTTATTTGAGAGAATTAATTGATATTAAATATACTCATAAAATTTCCGTTTGTTATTTCAGAGATTTAATAAATTTTAATAGGAATTTACTATTTTCGTTTCTCTGTTTGGCTAATATTCTGGTACCTCACCCATAACGAGTTTCCTTTTACGAATATCTTTTTCCTGCCATATATTTCTTACCCGAAAAAAAAACAAAAGTACCACTGTTCTCTTTTTGGTGTGATTGTACTACTGGCATCGTATCTTTACAAACTTTTCTTCCTTTAAATTAAAGTAAATAATTTTTTACTAATTCCTTTATTTTTTTGTAAGTAATTATCCTGATTTTTTCTTCTCCATAAATTTTAGGACTCACAATCCTTTTTTCGTGGTAAACATACTAGCACCCTTACTCCGATAATTTCCTTTAAAAATATTTACTTAACGATTTATTTTAGCTTTTTAGGTGAATTTTGCAGATTAGGGTAGATATTGAATGATGTTATACCATAGTGGCTTTGTATTCATTGTAATTTAGCTTTGTAGCTTTATTGAATGATTTAAAATATTTACCATTTCTTTAGCTTGCATATAGTAGAGTAGGCTGCATGTTTGTGTGATAAGTATTTGATTAATGATTTGATATTTTTGGGGTCATAAATTTTAAATAGAATAAGTACAATTTCGTCAACTTTTCACTAATACATTCTCCAGCTTTTGCATCGCTTAAAAATAATTTGTTGAATGTTACCAACTTTGTGCTTGCTCTATGAATATAGGAGGCACTGTGATACTGGTTTATGGCTAGTATTTAATCTCTAAGACTGCATATTTACTGTTTGTATTATTTGAATTATGCTTTTGTTTTCTATACCTATCCAACTGCTATTTATATTGTTGTCCTAATTTAGTTTTTTTTTACTTCTAGCAAATATAATTATTTCACTAATTAATCATAAAAAATCTGGTTTTTTGTAATTATTACTGAACACGTCTTCGTCGACCAAGTTATTAGTGAAGACTACCTACCCCGCTTATTGGATTAAACTATTTACTGATAGACATATTAATCAACACTAACAGTATACTGGTTTAAATTTTGGAAATTCTAAGATAAAAATTTGTTTTCAAAATTAGTGGAAAAAATAACTTTTTCAAAACAGTATGATTGTTATTTTAACAAACAAGGTAATTTTAAATTAATTTTCTTTTTTAAAACATTTTATTGGAATTGACATGATGAAGTAAGACCAATATTTTTGGAAAGTATCGGTTTCTTCCACAGGACTATCTGATTCAACTCCTAACAATGAACACAAACTAAATTTCTCGAACCATGGAAATTGTAACTTAGCTCGACTAGCTATCTGGCAAATTGAAAATATTTCCGCTTGCCCTGAAATTAAAATTGCGAATTTTTTAATACTTTTATTAGAAAATTTAGTGGAAAATAAGGTTACTGTAATAAATAAAGACATTCTTCTAAGGTTGTGGAGTGATTATATTAATAATAACTTGTTTTGTAATTCTTTTGCTTTGGTGCCTTTAAAAATGATACAGTGTGTAAGACTTTAATGGTCATATCAGCAGAAGAATTTGAATAATATTTTAACTGGTGGAGTATATGAGAAAACATTATAATAGATCCAATTAAGATGTTCATGGTAATTAACAAAATAGTATATCTAGATATTCAATGCTAAGATTATAATACCAATTAGTCTTTTACACTGTGTGAAATGGAAAAAAATATTTTTTCTATAAATGTAAAACACTTTGTTAAATTTATAAAGGAATTAAGCATATACCGGATAATATACTTATTTATTAAAACCCAATATTTTGTAACAATTTCCTTAGTGAACGTTGAGTTTAACTCCAGTACAACTTTTCCTCAGTGTGCCGTCTGTAAGCTGACTTTTATAAATGAATAGTCTTAAATTATTTAAATTGGTGGAAATTAATAAACTAAACAATAAGTATGTTTATCACTTGCATATATTTTAATGCATCAACCATTTTTCCTACAATGACATATATTTAACATAGATTTTACTTCATACCATCAGTTTATTAATGAGAATAATAATTTGGAAAGCGTTGTTAATCTTAGTAATTGGAAAAATATCTTAAATTCATTTTTAAAAATCAAAATATTCCCTAAAAACACTTCACAATATTTATATAAATTTAACATGTATCAAGATGAAATAAATCAGACCTTCTTCTTTGATATGATCTTTTGATGATTCATAAATTTAACTTTTTGAAATCTAAATGGCCTGATTGTGTTATAAACTATAAAATGTTTAAAATATTTCTTGTTTTATAAAACATTAGTAAGATTTCTGACTTATAAACATGTGGTAACCAAGGAAATGTAGAACACAGAATTCTCACCAACACATTGCACACAGCTCTACCAGAAAACCAGACCTATGGCGGAGGCTAGACCGTCAAAACCGGGCCTAGATACGATAGTTCCTCAGTAAGAGGTCTGGGTATGGATTCTAATTATTTTAGGTGATAAGCATTCTCTACAAACGGTTTATTTCGTTAGTTCCTAGATCATAGAGAAAATATTAATTTACCTAACTAGTTCTGGTATCAAAACAAAATATATTTACTTTCTTGTTCAGTTTATAACAATTTAATATTTAATTCGTCACTGGAAATTTTAATTTTTAAATCATAATAGTTTGCAAAACGTACTGAACAGCTCATTGATATGCTGTAGATGGAGCTTATATTGGTCACTTTTAACTTAGATGAAAAACATAAAACCAATATTTAAGACTTTTTATTGTTTTGTGAGGCCTTTCGACAGCGAGGCTGTCTTCTTCAGACACATCACAAAAGTAAAATACAAAAAGTAAATTTGATTATTAATAATAGTTAACATATATAATTTAATATTAATTTTTCATGTGTGGCGTAGTGTGTAAATACAATTAAATTATTACTGGTATTATACTATATCAATTTTGAATGCTTATTTTTGTAATCTTCGTTTAAGTAATATTGAATTTTGTATTGGTCCATCTTCTTGATTTAATAGATCTTCTGTATTTGTTTGATTAATGTAAATATGACTCCCATGCATTTAAACATCTTGGAGTGTTAACATGTTTTAATAGTTTTGGGTTTTTTCTGTGATATAGTGTGTCCAGTATTGATACAGTGGTGTGCGACGGCGATTTTTCTTTTCTGTTGAATGTAATGTGGGAGAAATGTTCTTTATATCGTGTACGAATTTTTCTCCTTGTTTGTCCAATGTATTTTTTGTTGCAGTCAATCACATTTAATTTGGTATATACCTGATTTATTAATAATTTCTTCTTCATCTTTTGGATTTTTCAATTTATTCTTCAATTGGCTTGTTGTTTTATATGTGACGTCTTTATTTGTACGTTTTTTGAATGATTTTTGTACATCTTTAGATATATTTGTCCATGTAGTGCTTATCCAATTTGTGTTTGTGTCTTTAATAGGTAAAAGTGTTGTCTTCGACTTTTTTCCATGTTTCTTTTTAGCTTTTTTAAATATATGTTCGACTAAATCTGTTTTATATCCATTAAAAAACGTCAACATCTTTTATACAGGGTAAGTCAGAAATATGGTAAAATATTTTAAGAGGTGATTGTAGAGCTAAAAATAAGAAAAAAATGTTATATAAAGTTAGGTCCGGAAACGCTTCCTTAATGAGTTATGGCTGGCGAAAGATTTTATTTTGTTTTCAGTTCACCTGGTGATTCTGAAAAGTTTTGTTCCTACTTTTTAACTCAAATAAGGTGGATTTATAAGGAAAGTCACCTGAAAAAATCAAATAAAAACCACTCTAAAGGTTGTAGTGTGAACAGTTTTTGAGAAAAAGTATGTAATTTGCCAAAAATCTAATAATAAAAATACCATCTTTAATGTTTGATGTCCAATAACATTGTTAAATGGACAGTAAAAATGGCTTTTTCTAATACAGATTGTAGAGAATTTAATTCTGAAAACAACCATAATAAGCAAAGATAACTAAATGTGTAAAAAAGTTATGAAATTGACTCCTCACGTATTACTACTACACAGGAAACTTCTGCTGTCTTATAATAATAAGTATCTGATTAGTGACAGCTGTGTGAAAAACAAACACATTTTTAGTTCAAAATTTTATTTTTAAATACAATAAACATACAATCGCTTTAAGTCTCACCGGAAGATGAAAGATGATGCTCAAACTGACCTCCGTTGTTTTCAAAATGCATGCGTTCAGGCGTCTTCTCATTGAGTTTCGGACCTTTAAAAAGACCGGTTCAAAAACTCCAGGTGTCTGCTTAATGGTTTCTATTCCATTAGAAATGTTTAATCGGAGTTCCTCAATGGTATCTATTGTATCTAAGTTCGTGGACACCTAAAAAAGAGTTTCACCAAATCAATGGATAGGCCGAGGTGGACCGGTTTCATGGCCAGGCAAGATCACCGGACTTAAATCCTTTGGAGACTTTTACCTCTTGGGGGACATTTTAAAAAACATTAGTTATACTCATCCCCAATAGATTTCTTATGTGATAGAGGAGTGTTTAATAATCTATTATATCAATGAAATTGGCACTAAAATAGAATGGAATATGATATCAAGGTATTTATAAAGGTAGTTGAGATCAATGTACCCTCTATAGTGCCACATCATAAAATATAGCATATTTAATTGAGTTTAAAATTTATTCCTAAAAGGGAACAGATACAAAATAACATATTCAACAAATATTGCAATTGCTTAGGGACGCATGGTATATGGAAATATGCAATATGGGAATAGCAAATAAATTTAATTATTCCCTCAGAAAAAGGAAATAATATAATATCCAATTATCTAAGAACTAGCGACCTTAAGAATAACAATAGCTCCCGAGCTAGAAAAATTACAAATTACAAAAAACATACGGATTCGATCTCCAAGAAAGCATTATCACTTTAGTTTTAAATCACTGAATATAATAAGCAAGACGTTTAATTTTTTAAATTTCAATAGGAAACATGGGTTATTCTATGTTTATTTGACCTTTCATTTATATACTTTCCAGTCTACTCTGGGTGATTTAAACTACAGATTTTAGTTTAGTTCTACAATACACTTACTAAAGGTTCCAGGGGGAATATGCCATGATCCAAAAT
>NW_025779382.1:0-19808 GCF_021130785.1 Homalodisca vitripennis
AACATACTCAAGAGTTGAATCTTCCCAGTATAATCTTTCTAGTATATCAACTAGAATTCTATAAAAAATATTATGGTTGCCAAGCTTCATGCTCCAGGAGCCCATATAATTTTTTTAGTTATATGTGATCGGTCAGTCCATCAATGGGATTTGGTTTTTAATAATATAGAACTTTGTTGCCTGGATGTACATAAATTTACATATTTTTAACGTGAATTTTTATACAAATAGCTTATTATTATAACTTTTTAAAAGATGTATAATACTGCAACACACACATATTATTTTTACCATATCTAATTACTTTAAGTATTTATTTTCCCTTATGCCGTCCCAAGTTATCATTAACACAATACAGCTATGAGGTCAGGAATTAAATAATAGGTATTTAGTTGGAGTATACGTTGGACGTATATTTACGAGTTTACATAGTTCAAACCTTTGTAAACAATATTCTCATTTCTATAGACTTAAGTTACATTTATACTTTAATTATTCATTATGCACGTAATACAGAAATAACGTGGTTTGTTTCTTTACATCCTGTGCTATTTCTTGTCAATTTGGAGTTTGAACACAGTTTGTAATAAAATCATTTTTGAACCTTGATTAACAATTATTGAAAAGAATGTATTCAAGCATCTGAGGAACAACGGCTTTTACTTATGCGCTCGCTTTATTATAAATAACTGAAAAGTGATTGATGCACTAATATAGCCCTATATATTGTTGTTTCTATTTACCGATTGACAAAAGATATATATTTTGAATCTTAATTGATTAATTTCCAAAGAGTACAAATTTTATAATAATTCATTAGTTTTAAACAGATTTTGAGTATACTATTACTAAATGGTAAATGAAACCAATCACATATAATAAAACAAAAGTAAATAATACTATAATATACACTGACCCAATAGCGGCTCTCAGGATCAAATTTCTTTTTTTTTTTTGGGGGGGGGGGGGGCACTGATTCTTGATCAAATCAAAGTGGGAATCTTCACTATAAAAACTTAATTATTTGAACTTGTTGTACAACTTTTTTTTAAGAAAACGTTTTGTTCCAAGGAGATTATTTGTCAACCTTTAGTAAAATATATTTCAGGTTAATATGTCAAAAAATAAAATAAACAAGATAGTTACTATGAGGTAGGTTTACACTTTAAAATGTTTATACATATATATTTATATATTTATATATAATATATCAGATATATATATTGTATATTTTTATTTCTATCCTGTACTATTATGTTTAAACGATATAGGATGGTTGTAGGGGCCCTAAGGGATTATGGGGATTTTAATAATCCTTTATTCTACTATTTTAGTTCATCCGATTGCAATACTAAAATGTTTAACCTCAAAATATTTAAATCTTTCCGCAACCTTCGTAGCTCCTAGAGTAGATTACCTCACCATTTTATTATAAACATACATTACACATATAACTGGTACTTATTTTTACGTGTATCGGTACTTTAATTGCAGGCTACCCATACCTTATATATTTTTCAATAGAACTTTTCACATTTAAATTATACAACATATAGTTAATTTTTAAAGGCATTTTATAATAATTTAGTTACAAATTGGACCTACAATTTCCCTACAAAATGATATGATCTCTTATTCATGATATCATGTATGCTATTTACAAATCAATATTATTTGTTAGTAGTTTATCCATACTGTTTAATGATGTTCAATATAAGAAGGTCAGATGTTAAATAAGTATTATTGGAAACTATGTAAGACATTAAGATGGTGTATTGTATTTCATACTGACTCACATCGGCAATAACAACAGTTGGACCAGCCTATTTATTACTAAAAATGTCGTCTGCAACTTTCAGAATAAGATGTCCCAGTATTACATTAGATTCTATTTTTTGTGGCAGAATATTTTTTAATGTTCACATTTAAACCTTCGTATGCAATAACACTGTAATAATTATTGTTGCATTACGATTCCAGGGACAACGGGATAAATATGTTGCATGTCTATAATCATTTGCTGGGTTACTTGAATTAAATTGGTCCATTTACTTTCTACTTACTTGGAGATTATGCCCCTTCCCCGGAATCTTAACTATTTATTTATCTTTCCGAATAAGGTCCCATAATATTTTACTTTCACTGGTCCACCTATGGTAAATGTCTTTGCAATTTTTATTATTATGAAAATATAAGTAAGTCTATATGGGCAACCACGGTGCCTTAGATTTGGCCTAACATTCCATGTTCTATTGCGGCAAGCCTTTTGTACACTTTCAAAGCTATACCCTTTCCCCATCAGCCCGGTCAAAGTTTTTCGAAACACGAGTCATTTCTCTAGTCCGCTTTAAAAGAGAGGCCATAATTCCTGGCGGAAAGGAACCCCTTTCAAAAATCCACCTCTCCCTCTTGTCATCATAAATATTGCAAGGTACACGGCCCAGGGGTCGTTCCTTGCCAAGGCGACATAGTCAATGGTTTACTGCCGCCGTTGAGCTCCTGAATTAAGCACTCCCTGAACAATAGTACCCCCTCGCTACTGACGTCATTTTTACGTCTCGAAAGGGGGTGCTGTACACGTATTAGTATCAGCGTTACCTGAATCTGTTTGGGTCGTCGTAGTATAGATTAGGAGTAGTTATATATATATTATATATATTATACTATATATTCTACTATATATATAATATATTATATAATATATATATATATGTTTATATACACATGTATATATATCGATCCATTGTACGAATTCTGGGGGACAGCTGCTTTAAGCACCCCCCTGGGAATAAGCACCCACTTCAGGGCTCTGACCCGGTTCACGGCAGCAGAGAGAAGGTGGTGCTAATTCAGCGCAACGGAACACGGGACCTAGGGCATGCTCGAATTTAAACACCCCGGCCGGGACTACCAAGGGGGTGCTTTCTTTCAGCGCCAAATGGACATGGTTCGAAGCTCTGACATTAACACCCCCCTCGTTCAAGAGAATGTGCCTTATTCAGCGCGATATGGAACATGGGCTCAGTCACATGAATTAGCATCCCCTAGCATTTGTCAAACCCAGCCAAAAAATTAACATATATTAGAAACATCAAATACAAAAAATATCCATTGCCGGCTGAATCCGGAAGAAAAGGATCACATTTCACATGAGGCTAACAAATTGAAGACTGCATTATTAGTTTATGAAACTTAACACTGTGATATAAAAACCTATGGATGAGGCATTGGTAGCTAGAGGAGCATGAAGTATAATTAAACCGCCAAAGGTCTTCTTTCCCTAAACTAGTTAATAATAATAAAAAAATTTTAGCTCGACTTCTGTCCATCTTACCTCTAGCAGATCATATCCGCTGGTAAAGGATCTATACCCTCGATTATATATTACTTTTTCTAACGGTATCGATGATAATTAGTGTTCCTATCTACTTAAGGAATGAATAATATTAATTACATATTGGGACAATTTTCATTACTTAAGTGTTATCCAACTATTACATGTAAAATATTTTCACATATTATGTTTTGTTGCTCCTTTTTATGAGGTAAGCCTATTTTACAAATGTGGATCTTAAGTCTTTTCTTATCTACAGTAACTATATGAAAGGAGGGATCGTGGATTTGTAAATTACTTTAGAACATCAGTTTCAATAAATCATGGGAAGTGTTGCATTGAAATTCAAAATTGTAATATCTTTCAATGGACCACAATTTATTTCATCTGTAGTATGCCATTTTTGAAAAGAACATGAAGGAGGATGTCTATGACGTACCAAGTTATTCCTAACAAAAATCACGTACTGAAAGGGGCGCCGCGTGTTTCAGCTAGTAAACATATAAAAAACATTGAATCTCCTTATTTTTTTCCTTAAACATTTTTCGGTTTGCTCGGGTTTATACAGGATACGGGCCCCGAGTTTCCAAAATTATGAAAATATATAGAGGTAAAAATCAACCTGCAAATATTCGATTGTGGTAGGGACTGTAGGTCCACCCACAATTTTGGCCAAGCTGAAGAAACCCGTCCGTGCACTACCCGACCCTACTGTCCAAACACTGAATCTGGCCGCATCGAGTGGTCGAGTAATAATATCGATGTTTCTATTCTTAGTTTTTATTCATATATTTATTACAGAACTCATTATGTTATTAGTGGAATTTTGTTTGATGGATAATTTCGTAAAAAAATATAAAGAAGAAAATCAAACAATTGTTCGAGTGTACAGGCCCAGGGTGTGGCATATTATACTCTCTAGGTAAACGGATACTTTTACACGAGTGAAGAGAAAAAGATTAAACTAGAACACGGTAATTCTGTGATGGGACAAAAACTGAAAATCATCGCCTGTTTGTATGCAGTTAAAGAATCTTTAACTATTGTGGATGTTACATTAGGGTCCACAAGTGCACTTCTAACCCCATGTATCTGGAAGTGTCCAAAACCTAAGGAATAAACAATGTCTTTAATGAAGCGTACTAAAAAAAGGTAAAATTTAAAATTACACTTCAGCCTAGCTTGTAATCTTTTTATTTTAAAGCTATTTATATAGGAAAGTGTAATGGATGTTGATACATCTCTAATTTCCAATTCGTTGTGTAATTTTTATAACTGATTTGTAAAATAGGTTTAGTCAAACAGATGTATAGAAGCATAAATATTACTTCATTAATAATAAAAAAAAATTACTATACTTAAATAAGTCTGGAAAACATGCTTCGGATAGTGAGACTAAAGGCTAGCGAAATATTTCCACACCAGATTTTCACTCCCAAGGCAATTTCGCGGTCTGTCGGGCGTAAAAATTCATACAGTTTTTTCTTACTTTCTTTCTCTAATTTAAAATTATACGTCACCAGATAAATTATTTTCACACTTTAAACCACTTCATATTGAAAGAGCTAACAATTAGGGAACATTTTTGCTAAAATGATAGTAATTTTTAAATCATTTCATAAACTAGTAATGAATAAAAATATATATCTCTGGTTTCGGACCCGTAAACTACTGAAAATCTTAGAAGGGGGACTTCTATTTAAGATATGTTAAAAACGCTATGGCATTCTTTTCACTTTGCGGACAATGCAATAAGGAATTGTGGCGGGGGTGGCTTGCCAATAATAAGGATATTCTATAAAACGTAGAGGATATTGAATTAGACTTGATGGTACTTATTTTTTCATTTAATTAAAACGAAATAAGTTTAGGTGTCGAACGTTAAAATCATTGGCGAGCGAACCATCAAAATATTCTTTGGCGCGTAAATGTCTGACTTTAAAGAAGGATTGGAGGGTGGGGGGGATAGGGAATTAAAATTACATAGGATTGAAAATCTACTAATACGATTGTTATTATTTAATATGTGAATGGGACATTTTTAAGATGGATGCCCCAAAAAAAATTATATAACATTATAATACTATCATCTTGAAAATTAATATTACTCCATAGTTCTTATTCTGCCTCCTTGAATCCGGAGATCCAAATGTTTTTTGATGAGGATATTTGTATTATGGTATCACATGCAATCTTTATCTTTGGGGCCAGACAGTAACAATAAATTTTTTTTCACCCAGTCTTTCGTAAATTTGCCACTATTTTTACGTCTACTTAATTTTCTTCTATCTTTACTTGTTTGAATTCACTTGGGTAGAAAAGATATTCGTTACTTTACTTCAACCCCCCCCCCCCCCCCCCCCAGTCAAAATACTTGATTACAACTTCATTTGTAGAGTAGGGGACTGGTTCTGTTTCCACCGTTTCATCTCTGTCAATGTTGTCAGAATAATAAAACTTGTCATTTTAATATGCTTTACCTTTCTCCGTAGGGAAGGTTCTGTGCTAGTCTCACCCCAACTAATGATGTAACGCCAGTTCACTGACAGTTACAACGGCTAGATGCACAGATTGGGTATCTGACACTACGCACTGCTTTAATTTAATACCTTATCCGTCTTAACTTTCAGGTTTACAGAGAATTGTGTACATTCTTTCAGCGAACAAAGTATACTATTAGATTTGGGTTGTTCTTTCAGCTGATTTACTGTAGAAAATTGGCTAGACTGGGACTGGACAACAGAAATTCTTCATTAGGTTTAACGTAATTTCCAGGGACACTGTTCACAATGGTCCCCACGAATTATACAGACTCTTCCCATGAGAAGTTGTTAAAAAAGTGCCCATATAATCTTAATATTAAATTTCCTTTTTAAATAAAAAATTATAATAGAAAAACCTATTTTTAAAACTGGGCCGATATAACATCATCATCAACAAAAATATTTACCACTGCAAGTTGACGATATTTTTCTTTAAATATGGTTTAAGAAGAACAAACTATTATAGCAAGAAAATATCGGGGTAGTTTGGTATTGGATACGTTATCTCATTTCATATAATTGCAGCTTTATTTTAATGTCCCCCAGACACCCGTTTGCTATGTTATAAAACTCGTGCAGCATAGGAGTGGGCTCCCATGAGCTGACTTGATTAAAATTATTGAAAAGAATGTATTCAACTTAGAACACGGCTTTTACTTATGGCTCGCTTTAATAAATAACTGAAAGTGATGTGCACTAATATAGCCTATATATGTTGTTCTATTTACGATTGACAAAAGTATATATTTTGAATTTAATTGATAATTTCCAAAGAGTACAAATTTTATATAATTCATTAGTTTTAAACAGATTTTAGTATACATACAAATGTATGAACATACAAAATAAAAACAAAAGTAAATAATACTATAATATACACTGACCCAATAGCGGCTCCAGGATCAATTTCTTTTTTTTTGGGGGGGGGGCACTGATTTTGATCAATCAAAGTGGGATCTTCACTATAAAAACTTAATATTTGACTAGTTGTAAACTTTTTAGAAACGTTTTGTCCAAGGAGATATTTCAACCTTTAGTAAATATATTTCAGGTTAATATGTCAAAAAATAAACAAGTACTATGAGTAGGTTTACACTTTAAAATGTTTATTACATATATTATATATATATATATATATATATTATATATATATATATATATGTATTTTTATTTTATCTGTACTATTATGTTTAAAAACGATATAGGTGGTTGTAGGCCTAAGGATATGGGATTTTTAATAATCTTTATTCTACTATTTAGTTCATGCCGTTGCAATACTAAATGTTTAACCTCAAAATATTTAAATTCCGCAACCTCGTAGCTCCTAGAGTGATACCACATTTTATATAAACATACATTACATATACTGGTACTTATTTTACGTGTATCGGTACTTAATTGCAGCTACCCATACCTAATATATTTTTCAATAGAATTTTCACATTAAATTACAACATATAGTAATTTATATAATACATTTTATAATAATTTAGTACAAATTGACCTAAATTTCCTACAAAATGATATGATCTCTTATTCATGATAACATGTATGTATTACAATCAATATTAATTGTTGGTTTTATCCATACTGTTTAATGAGTCATATAAGAAGTCAATGTTAAATAAGTATTGAATATGTAAGACATAAGATGGTGTATTGTATTTCATACTGACACATCGGCAATAACAACAGTTGGACAGCTATTTATTACAAAATGTGTCTGCAACTTTCAGAATAAGATTCCAGTATTACTTAGATTCTATTTTGTGCAGAATATTTTTAATGTTCACATTTAAACCTTCGTATGCAATAACACTGTAATAATTATTGTGCATTACGATTCCAGGGACAACGGATAAATATGTTGCATGTATAATCATTGCTGGGTTACTTGAATTAAATGTCATTACTTCTACTTACTGGAGATATGCCCCTTCCCCGGAATCTTATATTATTTACTTTCCGAATAAGGTCCCATAATATTTTACTTTACTGGTCACCTATGGTAAATGTCTTTGCATTTTTATTACTGAAAATATAAGTAGTCTATTGGCAACCATGGTGCCTTAGTTTGGCCTAACATTCCATGTTATTGCGGCAGGCTTTGTACACTTCAAGCTATACTTTCCCCATCAGCCCGGTCAAGTTTCGAACACGAGTCATTTCTCTAGTCGCTTTAAAAGAGGCCATAATTCCTGCGGAAAGGAACCCTTAAAAATCCCTCCCCCTTGTCATCATAAATATTGAAGGTACACGGCCCAGGGTCGTTCCTTGCCAAGCGACATAGTCAATGGTACTGCCGCCGTTGAGCCTGAATTAGCACCCCCTGAACATAGTACCCCCTCGCTACTGACGTCATTTTTACGTCTCGAAAGGGGGTGCTTACACGTATAGTACAGCGTACCTGATCTGTTCGGGTCGTAGTATAGATAGAGTAGTATATATATATATATATATATATATATATATATACACATGTATATATATCGATCATTGTACGAATTCTGGGGACGCTGCTTTAGCACCCCCTGGAAATAAGCACCCACTCGGGCTCTGACGTCACGGCAGAGGGGTGCTAATTTCAGCGCACGGACACGGACCAGGCACTGAATTAACACCCCCCGACTACAAGGGGGTGCTTTATTCAGCGCATGGACATGGTCGAAGCTCTGAATTAACACCCCCCTGTTCCAAGAGAGTGCTTATTCAGCGCATGGACATGGCTCAGTCACTGAATTAGCATCCCCTAGCATTCAACCAGCAAAAAGGAACATATATAGAAACATCAAATACAAAATATCCATTCCGGCTGAATCGGAAGAAAGGTACATTTCACATGAGGCTACAAATTGAAGATGCATTATTAGTTTATGAACTTAACACTGTGATATAAAACCTATGGATGAGGCATTGGTAGCTAGGGATGAAGTATATTAAACCGCAAAGGTCTTCTTCCTAACTAGTTAATATAAAAAAAATTTTAGTCGACTTCTGTCCATCTTACCTCTAGCAGATATATCCCGCTGGTAAAGGATTATACCCTCGATTATATTACTTTTTCTAACGGTATCGATGATAATTAGTGTCCTATTACTAGAATGAATAATATAATACATATTGGGACTTTCATATTAAGTGTTATCAACTATTACATGTAAAATATTTTCACATATATGTTTTGTTGCTCCTTTTATGAGTAAGCCTATTTTCAAATGTGGATCATAAGTCTTTTATTATCTACAGTACTATATGAAAGGAGGGATCGTGATTTGTAATTACTTTAGAACATCAGTTCAATAAATCATGGAATGTTGCATTTTGAAATTAAAATTGTAATATCTTTCAATGACCACAATTTATTTCATCTGTAGTATGCCATTTTTGAAAAGACATGAAGGAGATGTCTATGACGTACCAGTTATTCTACAAAAATCCGTACGAAGGGGCGGGTATCAGCTAGTAAACATATAAAAACTTGAATCTCCTTATTTTTTTCCTTAACATCGTTGCTCGTTATACGATCGGCCGTTTACCAAATATGAAATATATAGAGTAAAATCAACCTGCAAATATCGATTGTAGGACTGTAGGTCCACCCACAATTTTGACCAAGCTGAAGAAACCCGTCCGTGCACTACCGACCCTACTGTCCAACACTGATCTGGCCGCCATCGAGTGGTCGAGTAATAATATCGATGTTATTCTTAGTTTTTATTCATATATTTATACAGAACTCATTATGTATAGTGAATTTGTTTGATGAAATTTCGTAAAAAATATAAGAAGAAATCAAACAATGTTCGAGTGTACAGGCCCAGGGTGTGGCATATTATACTCTCTAGGTAACGGATACTTTTACACGAGTGAAGAGAAAAGATAAACTAGAACACGGTAATTATGTATGGACAAAAACTGAAAATCATCGCCTGTTTTGTATGCAGTTAAAGAATCTTTAACTATTGTGTGTTACATTAGTCACACGTGCACTTCTAACCCCATGTATCTGGAAGTGTCAAACCTAAGGATAAACAAGTCTTTAATGAAGCGTCTAAAAAAAGGTAAAATTTAAAATTACACTTCAGCCTAGCTGTACTTTTATTTTAAAGCTATTTATATAGGAAAGTGTAATGGATGTTGTTACACTCTAATTTCCAATTCGTTGTAATTTTTATAACTGATTTTGTAAACTAGGTAGTCAACAGATGTATAGAAGCATAAATATTACTTCATTAATAATAAAAAAATACTATACTTAATAAGTCTGGAAATGCTTCGATAGTGAGATAAGGCTAGCGAAATATTTCCCACAGATTTTCACTCCCAAGGCAATTTCGCGGTGTCGGGCGTAAAATTCATACAGTTTTTCTTACTTTCTTTCTTAATTTAATATAGTCACCAGATAATATTTTCACACTTTAACCACTTCTATTGAAAGAGCTAACAATAGGGAACATTTTGCTAAATGATAGTAATTTTAAATATTTCTAAACTAGTAATAATAAAATATATATCTCTGGTTTCGGACGTAAACTACTGAAAATCTTAGAAGGGACTTCATTTAAGATATGTTAAAACGCTATGCATTCTTTTCACTTCGAAATGCAATAGGAATTGTGGTGGTGCAATAATAGATATTCTATAAAACGTGAGGATATTAATTAGACTGATGGTCTTATTTTTCATTTATAAAACAATAAGTTTAGTGTCGAACGTAAAATCATTGGCGGCGACCATAAAATCTTTGGCGTAATGTCTGACTTAAAGAAGGATTGGAGGTGGTAGGGAATAAAATACATAGGATTGAAACTACTAATACGATTGTTATTATTTAATATGTGATGGACATTTTTTAAGATGGATGTCAAAAAAATTATATACATTAATACTATCATTGAAATTATATTACTCCATAGTTCTTATCTGCCTCCTTGAATCGGAGATCCAATGTTTTTGATGAGATATTTTATTAGGTATCACATGCAATCTTTATCTTTGGGCCAGAAGTAAAATTTCCCAGTCTTTGTAAATTGCACTATTTTTACGTCTACTTAATTTTCTTCTATCTTTACTTGTTTGAATTCACTTGGGTAGAAAAGATATTCGTACTTTACTTCAACCCAGTCAAAATACTTGATACAACTCATTTGTAGAGTAGGGACTGGTTCTGTTTCCACCGTTTCATCTCTGTCAATGTTGTCAGAATAATAAACTTGTCATTTTAATATCTTTACCTTTCTCGTAGGAAGGTCTGTGCTAGTCTCCCCAACTATGATGTAACGCCAGTCACTGACAGTTACACGGTAGTGCACAGATTGGGTATCTGACACTAGCACTGCTTTAATTTAATACCTTATCCGTCTAACTTCAGTTACAGAATTGTGTACATCTTTAGGAACAAAGTATACTATTAGATTTGGGTTTCTTTTCAGCTGATACTGTAGAAAATTGGCTAGCTGCACTGACAACAGAATTCTCATTAGGTTTAACGTAATTCCAGACACTGTTCACAATGGTCCCACGAATATACCAGACTCTTCCCATGAGAAGTTGTAAAAAGTGCCATATAATCTTAATATTAAATTTCCTTTTAATAAAAATTATAATAGAAAAACCTATTTTTAAAACTGGGCCGATATACCATCATAAAAAAAAATTTACCACTGCAAGTTCGAGATATTTTTCTTTAAATGGTTTAAGAAGAAACTATTATAGCAGAAAAATCGGGATTTGGTATGATACGTATCATTTCATATAATTGCAGCTTTATTTAATGTCCCCAGACACCCGTTTGTATGTTATAAACTCTGCAGCATAGGAGTGGCTCCCATGAGCTGACTTGATTAAAATTATTGAAAAGAATGTATTCAACTTAGAACACGGCTTTTACTTATGGCTCGCTTTAATAAATAACTGAAAGTGATGTGCACTAATATAGCCTATATATGTTGTTCTATTACGATTGACAAAAGTATATATTTTGAATTTAATTGATAATTTCCAAAGAGTACAAATTTTATATAATTCATTAGTTTTAAACAGATTTTAGTATACATACAAATGTATGAACATACAAAATAAAACAAAAGTAAATAATACTATAATATACACTGACCACAATAGGCGGCTCCAGGATCAATTTCTTTTTTTTTTTGGGGGGGGGGGCACTGATTTGATCAATCAAAGTGGATCTTCACTATAAAACTTATATTTGACTAGTTGTAAACTTTTTTAGAAACGTTTTGTCCAAGGAGATATTTCAACCTTTAGTAAATATATTTCAGGTTAATATGTCAAAAAATAAACAAGTACTATCAGTAGGTTACACTTTAAAAATGTTTATACATATATATATATATAAAAAATATATATATATATATATGTATTTTTATTTTATCTGTACTACTTTATGTTTAAACGATATAGGTGGTTGAATGGGCCTAAGGATATGGGATTTTAAATAATCTTTTATTCTACTATTTAGTTCATCCGTTGCAATACTAAATGTTTAACCCTCAAAATATTTAAATTCCGCAACCTCGTAGCTCCTAGAGTGATACCGGTCACATTTTATATATAAAACATACATTACATATACTGGTACTTATTTTACGTGTATCGGTACTTAATTGCAGTGCAGCTACCCATACCTAATATATTTTTCAATAGAATTTTCACATTAAATTACAACATCCATAGTAATGCATTTTATAATAATTTAGTACAAATTGACCTAAAATTTCCTACAAAAATTATATGATCTCTTATATTCATGATAACATGTATGTATTACAATCAATATTATTTGTTGGTTTTAAAAATACTCCATTACTGTTTAATGAGTCATATAAGAAGTCAATGTTAAATAAGTATTGAATATGTAAGACATAAGATGGTGTATTGTATTTTAATACTGACACATCGGCAATAACAACAGTTGGACAGCTATTTATTACAACAAATGTGTCTGCAACTTTCAGAATAAGATTTCCAGTATTAATAGATTCTATTTTGTGCAGAATATTTTTAATGTTCACATTTAAACCTTCGTAATGCAATAACACTGTAATATAAATTATTGTGCATTACGATTCCAGGGACAACGGATAAATATGTTGCATGTATAATCATTGCTGGGTTACTTGAATTAAATGTCATTACTTCTACTTACTGGAGATATGCCCCTTCCCCAGAATCTTATATTAATTTACTTTCCGAATAAGGTCCCATAAATATTTTACTTTACTGGTCACCTATGGTAAATGTCTTTGCATTTTTATTACTGAAAATATAAGTAGTCTATTGGCAACCATGGTGCCTTAGTTTGGCCTAACATTCCATGTTATTGCGGCAGGCTTTGTACACTTCAAGCTTATACTTTCCCCATCAGCCCGGTCAAGTTTCGAACACGAGTCATTTCTCTAGTCGCTTTAAAAGAGGCCATAATTCCTGCGGAAAGGAACCCTTAAAAAATCCCTCCCCCTTGTATCATAAATATTGAAGGTACACGGCCCAGGGTCGTTCCTTGCCAAGCGACATAGTCAAATGGTACTGCCGCCGTTGAGCCTGCAATTAGCACCCCCTGAAACATAGCACCCCCTCGCTACTTGACGTCATTTTTACGTCTCGAAAGGGGGTGCTTACACGTATAGTACAGCGTACTGATCTGTTCGGATTTCGAACCCATGAGCTGACTGGATTTCGTTTTGATATAACAAAGTTATATTTTAAGAAAATGTCATTTGTTTCCAAAATTTGTGTGCCATTGACTGTTGACTTTAAGTTATTAAAATGTTTTAGCCTGTTCTCGCTTGATAAATGTGTGAACTAAAAAGGGTTACAACTGAGCTTTCGTAAAAAACCCTTTGAACAGTGTTCATGGTTTCAACCTTTTGTGCTCTGCCTTCATTTATTTGCCATTAAAAATAATTAATGGCTCATTAATACTGTTTTCAGGAGCCTGAAAATTAATTTCTTGATTTTTAATTGTTACATTTTTTAAATCACACACTCTTTGGAACTTGAATCACAAACCATGGAGTTAATACATTCTGTTTATAAGGATGTATTTATTTATAAAGAATGTATTTATAGGACTTTAATTGTTATTATGCCCCCTCAGCTTTTCCACAGTTTTATCATGTGTCATTGTGTAGAAAGACAATCTTCAGACAATTTATTAATTTCATTAAGTATAAAAGTTACATAACCATAACTTAAAAGTTATTAATTTTATGTAGAAAGACAAGCGTAAAATATTTGTACGACCTAGTTGTTGTTAATTAGTTCTATAATAGGAAACAAAAACATAAAGGGGTCGAATGTAAGTGTCGAACATAAAGTCAGATTGTCAGAATAATATTTTAACGTCCAAACCTTATCTATAAAATAATGTATAAAAGACAATTTTTTCTCAATGCATGTTGTTAAAGTACATAACAAGCTATTTTAAAAATCGACGTTTTATGTATTAAAAAAAAATGTGTTTTGTGACTGAGCACACAAAATAAAACGTCCTTTTTGGTGAGTTATATTCTAAGACCTCCAAGTTCTTTTTAGGTTTTTAAATTTCTTTATGTCAGTGTACCAAAAGTTGGCGTATTTTATAAGGTAATTGAACTATAAATGTTTCACTTTTAAAATCTCGATAGTAACTATATTTTTAATTTGTTTGTTTAGAAACGTATTTCTCATTGTTGGAAAAGTTTAAATGAATTGTTGTTCAACACGTTTCTGTGGAAAATGCCCTCGCAACGATTAAATGAACCTGTACTGAAATCGTTTGAACGGTTATTAAGGCAATCATTTGATCGTTTTATATGAATTTTAAAACCTGGCAAATTAAATAAACTAAGTTCTAAAACTGTAAGTCCCTCAGGTTGTAAAATAACTTGCTTTAAAACAAAACATCTACTATTAAAGGTCATGTTCTTTACGTTTCAGGCGCTATAATTTCATTAAATGTCAAATTTAATTGAAAAGCTTAGTTATTAACTTAATTTAATTAACTACAGCTGTTATTTTAGCATGATAGCTGAACATTTTCTGCTAAATGTTATTATTTATCATTTTATTACTTTATTATTAAAGTCAGTAGCACTGATGATCATGTGTTACTGTTGTTGGATGCTCAAACACAGTTTGACTTATTTCGTACGGGTTTCGCTACTTTAGTTGTAATTAGTGTTATTAAATTTAAATCCGTGATAAAAGTTAATTTAAAATTCCATTTAACATTTACTGTTTTTTATCAATAATGTAAATCAATTTAAAATTCAATTCGTATTTAGAAAATAGTTTTGTTTCGTTTCACATTTTCTTTTAATAATAATGTCATGTATTTTTCTTACACCGAGTATGCAGATATCGCTTATATGTCTGGCTTTTGTAATGGCAATGCTTCAGCTTCAGTTACAAAATATCAATGTTGGTTTCCTCAACGATAAGTACCAAATCATAGGCTATTTATCAGGATTTTTGTTAATTTTCGTCAGACTGGTTGTTTTGCTGCAGCAACAATTTCATTTGATCAAATACTTCAATATGAAAATTGCTGAAAAGTATTCTTGAAGCAATTAAAAGTAGTCCGACTACAAGTTTGCAGGGAAAATCTATGCAGCTTAATATCCCCAAAACTCGTGTTTTGCGAACTTTACATTTACATGGATTGTATCCATTTCATGTACAAAAAGTTCAACAACTTCAGCCAGGAGACAATGCTGCGCGTCTTCAATTCTATGAATGGGATTAAAAAAACGCGTCATTGCATTGTTTCTTATAATATTTTTGCTAACGAAGCTACATTTACTTGTGATAGTGTTAACAACACCAGGAATTTCCAACAGTGGTCAGATGAGAATCCTCATGCTACTACGGAGAGTAATTTTCAGCGCAGATTTTCAGTCAGATTTTTTGGGGATAATTTCTTTACACAACCTGCTTATTTTGGGTTAAGGTTAGCATATCAGATATGAAAGGTATCTACTCCATGGTAATGGGTGAATTTTGTACATAAAAGGTTGAGGATTTGTTTGAATCTCCTTGGAAGGCTGGACCTGCTATACAAAAAATATCCTGTTGCAAATGATTTAGCTATTGTAGACACTTGAGCATTTCTGAATATATTTATTCTTGCGAATTTTGTATTTGTGTTGATACGAGGACTGTTGCTTGCAAACCATTGACGGAAGTTTCTTGAGTTGCTGCTACATTCGGTTCAGCCTGTGATGAGATTAAGTTGTAGCCCACAGGAAGTGACATCATTAGGTGTTGAGTGTGAGTTAATATAATACAGGTTGAGTATGCAGCTGAAACACTGGAGGATAACTAATTTAAATTTGGCTACTTTTTATGTGCAAAATTGGTTTATTCCTATGCAGATTGTGCTGGAGCAAGTTGAGCATGCTGATGTTGAAAAGTATTAATAAGCATTTCCTGTTGAGTTTGATAGCTATTTAAGTGATTTTGGATGATATTACGACAAGACCTGGACTCTGGCTTGGCAATGGAGGATTAAGTACAGCATATCTTGTAGGAACTACTACAGAAGAATAAAGGTTAACAAGCAGCAACTTGTAAGGTCTTAAAATTATAAGCATTCTGATTTACTCACAAGCCTATAGGAATTCGATGAGGACACACTAAATTCTGAGATAGCATTTCCAATGTGGATTTTTTTCTTCTGTCATAGTGTCCAAAGTCAATTTGTTATGGAATCCCACTCTTCTTACTTTTCTTAGGTAAGTTAAAAAATTTTTTTAAATAATTTTAATTTTGCTTATTTTAAGACTTAAGCGAAGTAAGACGTAAAATTTATTTTGCTAATTAATTATAAGGAACTTTTAATTTTACTAACCAGATGGACTGACGCTGACGCATGCAGCTGAGCAATATTAATATTAATAAATTATTATATATTATTATTCGTATAGCTATAGCAGTGATTTTAATTGTTTAGCACTTTTAGTTGTTTATTTATTGTAAATTATAAAAATATATTCAACAAATTTATATACTAACGAAACTATAGTATTAAAAAATATTAAAATAATTAAAACATACTTTATTTAAATTATGATTATTTGTTTTGACGCAGCTTTGATGTTGCATCTTTTTGAAAATCAACCGGTAATCTTTCACATTCTGTCATAAAACCTCTTTAATTATTGCTCCAAAAGCATATATAAATATATTGCTCGTATATTATTCATTAAATCTCATTACAGGACTACAAATAACAACATTTTAATTTTATGATTCAGCATTCAGAATCTATTAATTATTAAATATATACCTTATATATTTTGAACAATATTTGATTTTATAATGCGTCTATTTGTAGGACTACTTCGCACTGCATTGTATCACAAATAACCCATGCAATAATAAATTCAAATAAATATTTAGGCATTTTTAATTACTGTTATTGTCAGAAGCAAGGATTATTCGTGCCAGTAAAAATACATAATTTCTTCTACAATTTGTACTATTTTTAATGTAATTTAAAAACTATGAAAACCCCTCAGCCCCCTTAGGAACTCTGGAAACATAATTTCTATCAACGCCTCTGGCCAGTTCTAAACATAATTATTTACTTACATCACGCTTTCTGTATTTGTATAAACTATTACACTGGACAGGCGTAATGCTATTACGGGAGACATGAGAACGTACAGCTACTCTCACCAGACTTTATATTGCTGGACATGCCAGAGGGTACCTACTGGATTACAGACAACTACCGTACACTGCTGTACTTAATTAATATCATTGTATATTTTTCAGGTTTACAATGATGATATGGAAGTGGCGACAACCAGTGGTAAAAAGGAATTGAGCTGAAAACTCACTTCAGTTCAGTGCAGTAATATAACTCAACACCAGACTTATAATTGGCGGGACAGTATCAGATGGTACATTACTGGATTAGAGACAACTACTGACACTGCTGTATTTATTAATATCAATGTTGTATATTTTTCAGGTTTTACAATGATGGAATATGGAAGATGGCGACTACACTAATGGTAAAGAGGAATGGGGCTTGAAAAATCCACATCAATATTTTTCAAGTTCAGGTCAGTGTGATGTTTGAACGACCAAGCAACGACCACTCGGAAAAAAACTTTTTTCTGCTAACACAGATTTTTCCGTTTGATAGTTAAAATAATTTAATTCTACATGAACCACCACTGACGATTGGTGATCCTCCAATTAAATCATGCGTCCATTCGCCTGCCCCAATGCCGGTCAAACAAGATACATTGGTTTAGGTCAAATCTATTTAAATCACGATAATTCAGACATCTCTGAGTGTGTTTTACTAATAGGAAATTATGTAATTAATTAAATTAAGCTGCCAAAATCCAATTTATGGTAGAATCATACATACTATTTCCTTTTCAAAAATTAATGAGATTATAGTTAAAATGCGGAATAAATGCAATTTTATAACTGCAATTTTTAGGAAATAATCAATTATGAATATGTTGGGTAAATACTTTTCATTAACCTTTAAGTCTACTGTTAATTACTGTTCTTGTACAAATGGAGTAAGTGAATATAGGTAAAAATAATAGCTTAAAAATAATAATTATAACCTTAAAATATAAAATACCATAAATATTATCCGCAACTAAATTATAAAGAATACGAACTGAGACGTCCAAGTCCGGTCTATTTCATCCACGAACGGAGTTAGTTAATATAATTTCTGGTGCTACTTTGGACAACAATAAATAAGTATTATCTTTATTATATTACGTATTTTTAATCAGATTCACGTATAGAAAAGGATATCGATGTGTGGCTAATAGACTTAGAGATCAAGGTACAGAAATGTTTTAAAAAAATTACAATTAATTTACATTGTAAATATGATGTCAGCTGACCAAAAATTTTTAAAAGATGTATTTACAGTGAGCTACATTTATGTAAAAAAATCTCTTATTCATTTGTCCAGAACCATTACAAAATTAATTGTTGAAATAGTTGTTTATATATTTAAAATTTTGGCTTTCTAAATATCTGAATATGAATATTTTAGTGATCTATTTTAATATAATTTAAAAATATAAAACCTTCAGTTCCTCCTGGTGGGAACCTTCAAATATAATTTTTATTATTAAGCCACTGGCCCCACTCTAAACTTAAATTTAATTGCATACTTTTTACCTTATTTACTGATATAAACCAATTCACACTTGAAAGGCATTACTATTATACTACTACGATGCTATGTACCAGAATTTGGGTTTAGTTACGTGTTGTACAGTGCTGGGTTATAGAATAACTACTAAAGGAGTTTTTTAATATTATTTTATATTTTTTCTGGATTTAGATTGAAGAATAGGGAAGTGACGAAAAACCAATGGTATAGATGAAATGAACTGGAAATTGTACATCAAGTTCTATCACCATCACAAAGCATACTATAAAGACTGAAAATAGTATATCAGGCTTAGGCATTTTTTTATATAGTTAAACAAACCGTTTTTATTCGACAAGAACCATCGGTTGATCTCCAATCCAATCATGCGTCAGCAGACTCGATAGCCCCACCCAGGTCTGTCAAAGTGTCAGAATTACGGCACAAACACATCTAATTAACTTAGTCTACTAAACATCAGCATACATAAGTGTGGACAACATGTAAACAGCAAAGAAAACATCTAAACGAGAAAAGTGCATTCTCCGGAATACAGTGAATCTCCTCTTCAAATTCCTACAGACCTCCAAGTTGTCTGCTTGGAGGCCAATTGTAATAGCCTTATAACGCTGTAAGGCCAACCCTCTCTTCTGGTGCAGGGGGGTTCCAACAGTATTCGCCGGACTCAATCCTCCATTGACAACCTAGATTCCTTGGTCTTGCACAATATCACCCTAGATGGCCATCAGTCATCAGGAAATTGTCATTAATGCATTTCCAGAGA
>NW_025779383.1:0-51726 GCF_021130785.1 Homalodisca vitripennis
CTTATTCCGAACATGTTATGTCATGCTAAATAGTATAATGCAAGTAGCACTGATTACGTACCGGAGAGCTCCATTACATTGGGAAAATGCTCTACTCCGGATTAGATAGAAGCCTCTTGGTAGAGGTAAGCGGGTTGGTTACAGAACTGTGATTTCGATGTGATTAATGAGCGCCGTCTGATCTGACTGAAATTGCATTAAATCTCTGTAATGAGCTGACTGTGTTTTCATGTTATTACGATGTGAACCTAAGTGACATTATATTAATAGTCACATAATAAACGGAACTCCCTCTCTGTCCCTTCACGAATTAACCCGCGCGATTCCTTCTTAACTGCCCGATACTGGAAAAAAGTAGTTACTCGTGTTCAAACTGCGAACATCTAGTGCCCGCTGTCTGTAAACCTATTCTGTGTAAATCACGCAATCTAAATGTTAGGAATTTTCGCAGTTGAAGTATCTTTGGTAAATCCTCACGAGTTTTAAACATATTTAAGGCTACCCGCGCCTTCCGATCCCAAGATTATTTTAGGAATTTGAACTCCAGAGACCAGGAGCGACATAGAAAAAGCTTGTGCAAATCAAGTAAAGGCTCATTGCCACTCATCAAAATTAACCTCATGGCAAATGCCTGAGAGTGATGTGAAGGATATAATTTCAAAGAGCTCGGAGAGAAGATTATTGTTAGCAATAAATTACGTCCCTTACTTTTTAACCTCTTATCAGGGAAGTTGTTTATAAGGAATGCTAAGTTGAATATCTGCCAGGAAAATCCTACTCATTTATGGTTTCAACGCGAAGGTATGATTAAATACTGGTTGTCCCACTGAAATTTCTTTAGACCGAATACGATCCCTAAAATAAGGTATAGGGTTTTCTATGCCGAATATAACCATAGTAGCACACGTGCAGAATCTCTGTGATTGTGCTTTCTAAAGAATGAGACACATTAAGCAGCCTTAAGTGTTATCTAGGTTTGCGAAGACCCAATACTATTCAAGATGTCCAATAATTATAATTTAATTGGAATACAAGAAAGCGATCAGAATCAAAATATCGGATGGTCCTCACGAAAACCGAGAAGAATAAGTTTTCATTCCAACAGCTGTTCCCTCTTTGATGTTATTCATATACCAAACCACATTTCATAGGTGTTGAGAGATGCGGAAAAACACAGATTTTGTTCTTCGTTAGAATTTTATAGTAATAAAATAGGAATTCTGGATGTGGTTTCTGAGGTGAGTAAGCTTAGTAAGGGAAAACACCAATATAGTATGCGTTGTATAGGTCATCATAAAGTGTTAAAAAGCACGACTGGAATTTTTCGTGATTGTCAGGTAGTTGGAAGGGCATCTCGATAGTCCCCACTGGCTGGAACAAACCTGATCTGGTGACGTGGGACCGAGGTTTACTATCATTTCAAATTTCTATATACGAAGAAGATAGAAATATTCGCACCAAAATTTATTAAACTCTTGGTGTTACTTTACTCGTGTTGTACAGACAGACAGAAATATGAATGCTCGTTATAAGGTACTCACTTAGCACTCACACCCAACAGGATGATTTCTCTTTTCTCTATAGAATTAAAATATCCTGTTTTGTTTTTTAATGTACTCAGTCATTACTGTGTACAAAAAGGATATACATACACTATATGTAGTAAACTTTAGTTATGTATTGTTTAATAAATGTACTTCATACATGGAACTTTGTGTTAAAAAACTATTTTAAGCACGCATTGTTGGCTATTTTATCTCGAAGTCATTATGTTATATACAAGGGAATAAATATTATTTTTAGGCCGGTAGAGGATTTGTTCACATTTCTCAGTCAAGTCGAAAAACTATTTCAACTTGCATTATTGAGCACTTGTACAATGTACATGTTTCGTTGTTATAAAAAATTGATTTTAAATAGTTGTAGCTATACTAATAATCTTATTTTGCTTAGAAACTAGAAGACTATGGAAACATTAGCGGTATATTTATTGAGAATTAAAATTATTGGTGCTCTTACCAGATTCTTTTCATGAAAGAAAAGGGACTAAACTTCTTTACAATCATCTAAAAGCCCATAGGTGAGGCCCCCCCCCCCACGAATCTTGTCAATTATAAGGATGATAGATATCGGGCGCCTCGTTAACGATCGTAACTCAATACAAGCATCGCTGAACAGAGTCTGAGTCAGTTTTGTTTATGTGTTTACTCGTGCTAGTATCTCTCAGACCCACGTTTACCTTTTATTGTTAACATTATTTATTATTTTTTGTCTTACTAAACTAGTGTAACAAAGAGGAATATGATTATTTATTATGTCTTTCGAAAGACGTACGAATGTTGATATTAATACGCTTACTGATAAAAATTTAAGAAATTCAAATAAAAATAATACTCGGTTACATATGTGACGATAATTTTAAAAATCGTTACCTAATTAATACAATAAAAGTATTCTTTGTAAGATAAATCGTTTTTTATGATTATAAAATATATATTTGTGGATTGGTATACGTATTCGATAAACACATGAGTTCTAAGAAAAGCTGTGACGCAATGATTTAATTAACTATAGAATATTAACTCATTTAAACAGATTATACATATCGATCTCTAAATTCTACTTTATGACTTAGATTTTGCATGTTTTCTGGAGCAAAGAGTGTTTAGAAGAAGGTTAAGATTTAAATTTGAACGTTTTTATGTGGCCTTCAATATCTCTCGTGTAGAGGGGACACTAAACATTTCCAAAATAACAGTAAAGCTTTACACTTATAATACTATCAACGTTATTTGCTTCTTTGAACATCATAAAATTGGGAATCCATACTATTTTATTACTCAATTATATTTTATTTCAAAGTAACAGTAATATTTTACTGAATAGCAATGGGCTATTTTAGGATGTATAAATAAAGAAACACATATCCGGAAAAGGTATGTCCTAAAATGTTGTGGTTTCTGTATCTAGGTTTCTTAGTAAGAATTTTCCTAAAGAATACACTTTTGTTTGCTATATTTTGAGTAATTAATGACATTTTTTTCTATAAAAGATCGCAAAGAAGTAAATGTAAAATTCATAATCTACGGTGGAGTTGTCATATATTATAAAACTAGAAATAAATATGCCATGAATAAATTTAACTGGTATATTTTAAAAATTATTATAATTCTTAAATGTATATAAATAAATAAATATAAACATTACTTATTACTCGATTTGAAAATTATATATTTTATTGTAACTGAAATACAAATTTTAAGTAAAAAATACAAAATACAGACAGACATACTGTACATATATATATATATATGAAATTTTATATATATATATATATCAATATGTATTATCTTTATGCAAACAATAAAAAATAAAAAACCAAATATTGGTAAAGTATTTTATGAATTTTCGTATGTGTTTAGCATACTTCTTCAGATAACCAATAAATAGTGTATAAATATGTATAACATTAAATAATTAAAACTAACTTATATATATAAAAAAGCAATTAATTCCAGATATATAATAACTTTACACTAGATTAATTGGTTATCCAACTCCAATACTGTCCTGGTGAATGTGATACTGATTAAATATCTAGATCGGTATACACATATGCATCGTTCTCCATTTCAATTAATCCACACAGATTACTAGCCCATGCAATGTGTCCAGTTATTGCAATACTCTAATCGGGCACTAACTTACCACAAGGTTTGCGTACTCCACATCATGTATCGCTTAACATACTGTGCTGAGTTTGTATGCACATTTATTCTCAATAGTTAATTTCTTGACAATAATAGTCTTCAGATTCCTAGAGATATACAAAAGACAATCAAACACAAAAGAAATATTTTATATCTGCTATATATATAAACTGTATTGTGTTAGCATACGGAGGCTTCAATGATAGTCAACCAAATCTCATGGTTAGACATACATCATGGTCGAACTCATTATTGTCGATGTAGATCTGTTTCAGAAATAATTAATGCTAAATTTTAATAGTACAGATAGCATCTTTCTTGACATAATGTAGCTATGGTAGTAAGAGTTGATTCAAATGAATTTTGAGTTTAGTTCCAGTTCACCTTCCTTTTATTGCAGCATATGGTATCTGACGCTGTTTCAGACTTGACTCCTGCAATCTGGAGTCATGTGTGTCTGAAGAGACCCAAAGAAATTCGACGATGAAGAAGCTCAAAACGAAACATTTACATCGTTTTGACATCAGAGGTAATGATTATAAATAGGTGAAGTGGTAGTGTCTCTTTTTCTCACCAGGTACACAATTGAGTGCACTAAGTTGATGATAGACACGATTTTCTACTTTTCTAAAGGTTGAGCAGTGGTTAAAGCCCGCAGTTTTTCTATTGCAAGTAACCAGAGCGCAACGCCGACGTGGCTGCTGACTTGGTAGGTGACCGCTGGGTTGTCCTTGCAGCTATTTTTGCGGAAGTCACCTTTAAGTTGCCACATTTAAGTGTTAGAATTTTGTTCAATAGGCCTGGTTTCTGAGCGTGGTTAAATAATAAAGTTACACTAAGTCAACAAGAGATGATATTGTACGTGTTGTGGAAGTTATGCTAAATGGCGGTTACTGTTGCACATGTTAAAAACTTACATCATTGAATCTCTGCTAGATTGCAAATTTATTTATTTTGCAAGTTTACCGTTGCCATCATGGTTACTCTTAAGACCAACGCCAAATCGTATGAACTCGCATGCACCGTGGAATTGTGGAAATCGTTGTTGCCTGTAAATAAGTAAGGCAAAATGCAAGTCTATAGGTAAGGTTTTGTCTCGCATTAAATGTCTTTACGGATAGACAGAAATGAAATTTTCACAGCCACTTAAGGGGTAGTCTTCACTTATGCTCAGCCAATACAAAATTCCAAATTATTCCGCGCTCGTTTATATCGTGACTATACCACAGGACGAGATTATGGAATATTTTTTCATAGTTTTATTTCCTCATTTCTAACGATGTTTCCGTCATTTTAAATAAAACTTAGTGCCTAATGCTTTTAGATATAGAATAGATTATAGAATACATTTATATTTCTAAGTACACATTTAATAAATTGAAACTAAACTAATGCGTATTAATTCAATTAATGATACCACAATTCAATAATCTTTTGAAAAAGAATGTATCTTTATTTGTTTCATAGAATGAGGTAAGGAAATTAACATCTTTGCAATTATGTTCAGTCAACTAATTTGAGAGGTAAAAGTCATCAGCCACAGTAAGATCACAGATTACGTGTTTCACTGACGACACAAATACACATAACTGTATCAGTTAACACCTCGACAGGATGCCTCTCTGTTTGACAAGCACTCTAGAAGTTGACAGCTACCGTCACGTGGGTTTCTCCCCAGACTCCCACAGCAGTCTAACGGAAACTTGACACCGGATGGGGAACTTTGATCCTTATGTCCCATGTTGAACTTCATACATCCGCCTTCCAAAACACATGAGTTCTTTCAGATACAGCTACTGAACTAGTCCGTATTTCGTATATTAAATAAAATATTAAATCAAATATTGCCTCTTAGCATATTTTCTCTTCTATAAGCATAAAAATACACTATTATTTTTCCATAAACATCGTGTATGGATTTAATAAATTAACGTAGAAGTGCGATGAGTTTTGGGCGGGAATTTTAAAAAATTACGAAATATAAAATTGCTAATAACCGGAAATTGAGATAATAATTCTGTAATTTAGCGTAGAAGAAATGCCTATATCTCAGATGGAACATTACATAAGTTAGAAATGTGACACTAAAAGTAAATTAAATATTAACTAATAATACAATTAAATTAAATATAACATCATACCAATAATAATATAACACACACACACACACACACACACACACACACACACACACACACATAAACACACAAATATATATATATATATATATATATATATATATATATATATAAAATATATATATATATATATATTATATATATATGTATGTATTCTCTTCATGCAGAAATAAAAATAAAAAACCAAATATTGGTGAACTCTTTATGAATTTTCGTACGTATTTAGCGTACTTCTTCTGATGTAACAGTAAATATTGTATAAATATTTATAAAATTAAATAATTAAACTAACTAAATATAAAAAAGATGAAGAACTGAAATCGAATAAAAAAACAGTGGTATTTCCATTAGAGTTATTTTTTATTCAACTTTAGATCTATGATCTTCCTCTTTATTCTTGTGTTATATCAACATTCATTCCGTTAGAGGACTTCCGTACTTCCGTATTTTTAAATTAAATTAAATAAAGCTCATATTTTTTAAGATTATTTACTGAATATTGAGATTACAAAGTAATCTTATTAACCATAATGTTATATACCCGCAAAATTATAGAGAAAACGCTTATTTTCACCTATAGCTTAACAATGCGGGGTGACCTATGGATGGACAGTCAGTTGAGCGACTATTATTATCGTGCTTATATCTGATTCGTGGTTTGTGTCAGTCCTAGCCTTGACAAGCTCGCTCGTGTGCATCCAATCAGTGTATGTACATACGGGCTGTGTGACATAACCGCAAAACATCAAGCGTTCGATGATTACGTTACCAATTTTCGGTTTGCTGTCCATTTGCAACTTCATTAATGAAGGTATAATCAAAAGCTGCGATATACATTTAGACTCTAATTTGTTAAAAATTTATTATTAACATATTTTATTGCGGATAGTTTAAAAGGATTTTAGATGTCCGTAACATTTTCCATGTTACAGATAAATGTTCTCTATAATTTTAAGATTGGATTTCATCCTCTTCTTTAGGTTTAAAATATAAAAAACATTTAGTTAAATATACAACAAACAATTAAAAATGCTCTATTTGTGTTTTATGAGTTTACCCAAGTCATTATAACAATACAGTTTGTACATTACAAACTCAAGCATAATACTTGAGGGTTCAGGGTGTTTAGTGGAAAGACTTACCCCTGTTAATAAACTAATTATGTTGAATATAAATAAGCAAAGGTACAGAGCATACTTAACTGTGTGAATCTGTATAAAAGGAATTATGTACTGTCCGACAAGAGACAGGTTTTTCCGTTTAAAATAATATTCTAATAAGGTGATTCTTACGTACAAGCAGATATTAGCAAAAAATTGTGCTTTTACTACAAAAAAACTCTTAAAAAATTTTTCAAAACAGGCGTTTAGTTTTGTTACAGGTAAAACTGGTATGAATGTGTTTTCACAAAAAATACTTTTGAGACACTATAGATTGTCTCTAATAAGTACAATCTCTGAAGTTAAATAAACAAAACTTTACGGTACTTTATTAACGCTATTTCTAATTAAGAAGGTAGTAGTAAGTAGTTAAAACTCTACACTGTGTAAGTAAATGTAACGTAAACATGTATGATGACTGTTTTGTAGTAATTTATCAGGACGTTTCAATTACTCGCACCAATACAATGGATGAGAGGGTCAATTTTGGTTTTACGCCAGGCAGTTGTCATGTCAAGCATTCATCGTGGTTTTTCACAGGAGAAGCTTCTACACTCAGCAAAGTTAGATCAAAAACTTTGGCCAAAAATGGCTTTTGACAATTAGGCCAACACTTAAGATAACCTTCATGAGGAATATTTGAATTTTTATCAACAAAAAAGACCTTACCAACGTTTGAATCTTGATAGAATATGATCATTCACATAAACTTATTGCGTGCACGCCTACCAACAATTCCAAAAATAGAGTAGGATTTTCTGAGCCATTTGCGAAAGAAACCAGTAGAAAGATGGTTCATGTTCAGGTCTCTAAACCAAGAGAGGATCAAAAATAAAAATAAATATAATTTGAGTATAATAGTTTAGAATTAGCATTAAACATTCTTATTGTGCTGAAAATATGGAAAACATTATTAATTGCCCTTCTTTTAAAGTAGTTAGTTTTTCAAAAGAGCCAATATTCATTTTACCCAGAGATTTTGTCGAATAATTTACCTTTCCATAGGTTGGAGGAATACGTAATCAACAGTTTCAAAACTTTGACTAGCTTAATTCTAAGTTTAGGGAAGGCGATGGGGTCAAATCTCGCCTAAACTGGAACACATTTATCAATACTGTTGATCTCAAAATGTTTCTTACTCTCTTAGTTAGATTTCCCAAAATAATCCCAAAAATAGGGCCGAAAATTTTTTGAATTTCTACAAATACGGTTTTGGTTTATGTCATACTGGATTAAAAACTCCATAGTATGACTTATTTTGTCATAGCAGCACATTTGACGGAATTTAAATCGTGAACTATATGGTCAGTTTTAGTCCTGTATACATCTCCTTAGCTTATTATTGGAGCTCAATTATTAAAACTTCTTAAAAAGTTACGTTTTTCATACTTTAAAAAGCAATTAAAATACTCTCACAATGAATAAAATACTTAGAGTGTGTTTTAAAATAATGATTTATAAAACGATGACAAACCTTTATTATAAATACAAAACAAAAGATTTAATAAATCCAAACCCATTAGTTTGATTACAGTGTTGTATTGAATAAAATGGTTATGAAATGAATTGCTGTGAAAAGATGTGTTTTAAGGTTAATTAAAAAACTAAGTATTTATTTCAATTACGACTACTTTTCAAGAGCCATTTATATATATGAACAGTTTTATGTATAATTATGTCGTATGGAAAACACACACACACAACACACACACACACACACACAACACACACACACACACACACACACACACACACACACACACACACACACACACACACACACACACACACACATATATATATATATATATATATACATCATACTAAATTTATTCGTAAAATAAATTCTACTTAACCGAATTACTCGCAGTTAACTGTTAATCTTATATATAATATAGCTAATATTGTTTACATATACGAATCTGGAAAGAACAAAAAAAAGTAATTCTAGAATAAATAAAATCTTACATTGAAAATGATCATTGACTAATATGGAAAGATCAGATATGTAATAAGTAAGGAAGCAGCTCCATAAAGACATAAAAGATGCAATACAAGGCCCCAGTTATAGCGGCAGGAACACCTGCAACATCTTGCTTACATTTGTAATAACATTAAATTTGATAACTTTTACACCTGGTGTCTGCTTCCAAATAAGTTGCCATGGCAAAGTTACGTATAGTTTATTACAAGCTTTTAAGAAGAACTCTCTGCAATAAAATGATCAGTTAATACACGTACTCTTGTTTCCTAAATAGTAAGCCTAGTAATTGCGTTGTAATATATCGATTTTACTCTTAAGACACTACTCAAACAAACTTTCGATAGCAGATAGGAAGCTAGTAATATTAACGAAACAAGCTGTACGAAATCTTACGAACAGTTTTCAAACCCCTCCTAAATATCAAACTTAATAAAGATAGTTAATATATTAAGAATTCCATAATCATTATTGTAACGTGTCTATAGTAAGGTTAATTTCTATAAACCAATTACAACTATTTTTGTTTTAGTATAAGAGTGATCAATTGTGTTCTAAACTAATAACCCTTTATTTTAAAAATGCACAAGTTATATACATCAATTAATTTAAACTTCAAACTTTAAATTTTGAAAAGAATTTTAATCTTATAAACTCAACCTTCCTACCGAAAAATCGATACGGCAAGAGTAGGCTATCACTTCTACAATAACTTCTCTCTCTCTGAGCACACAGCAAAGAATCCCCTGAAAAAACTTACTTGAATCCACCGGAAGGATCTAGAAGTCCCTCCCACTATCTAATCGTCCTAACATTGGCCAATCAAAATTGAGCAAAACACAATGTCTGAACTGGATGGTATCTATCCAACCCAGACCTGTATCCTATGCTCAATACCTAGAGACAAAAATGAAGCTTCTAGGCATTCCTCGAACCCGAATCAACAAGAAATTCAGCACTGCTGGAAGGATCACAATCTTAAAATTCACTTATTATATAAATTCACCAATTCTCTTAATAAAAATATAAAGATTCCTATAAATAATTAATTAAATAATATAGAAAGCATCCTGTAATTATTTTAAAACGTATGACCATAAAATGTAGCTATGTTGTAATGTACCTTTTTGTTGTAATACTTGATTTAATATTGTAACAGCTTGTGCTGCCTACAAATAAGAAAATATGTAACCAAAAACGTAATTTATTGATGAAATAAAGAGTGCGTTTAAAAAAGATCTTTTAGAAACAAGGCACAAAAACGTCGTTACTGTCAACTAAAGGCCAAGGTGAGCACAACTTGTCAATTATAACGATGCTACTAGATATCGGGCCTCGTTAACGATCGTAGCAATACAAGTTCCTGACAGGGGTCTATCAATTTATCTTTGTTACGCGTGCTAGTATCTCTCAGACACTATACCTTTTACTGTAACATTATGTATTATTTTTTTACTAAACTAGTTAACAAGAGAATACGATTATTTATTTTATCCTTAACAGAAGAAAGAATGTATCTTTATACGCTAACTGATAAAAAATGAAGAAATTAAAATAAAACAATCCTTGGTTACATATGTGGTGATCATTTAAAAATAATTCGTTACCTAATTCATACACATCATTATTTACCTCGATCTTTCCAATGTAAGATAAAGTTCTATTCTATGCAAAAGGCTGTATTGTATTGAGTTATAGGAACTTAGTAGTGACCATTCATATCCCATGGACTGACGTGCCTCATTCATACAACATTTCTTCCAATAAAGTAAAATTTTTTATAAATTAGGTTTTATGAAAAATTTTAAAATATAATTTGTAGTTAAACTCTTTTCCAATAGATTCAGTAGAAGACCACAGAGAGGCAGACCAGCAAACCGAACAGGAGAAGAATTTTGCCAGTCCCCTAAAAAATACAAAACTTTAAATCTATAACTTAGGAGTCTCTTCATATATCTTGTATAGTAAGTTTGACTTTGCTAATGGGGAGTCAAATAAAGTGGGAGGGTCATGAATTTCTATCTATCTCAAATGTTCCTTATATAGAAATATATTATATTATATATATATATATTACTAACTGTACAACAATGCAAGTCACCTGTGGATAGACCATTGACCTACAGTTAGCTGACCGACTATTGCTATCGAGTCGATATCTGATGCAGTGTAAGCCCCAGGGATTACAAGCTCACACGTGTGTCAATGTGTTTGCATATAACTTTGTGTCATAACCATAAAACCTGCAAGCGTGCAATGATTAGATTATGTATGTTTGTCGCAACTTCACTAAATTTACCCACAACCCCTTTAAATGAATTTAATAAAATAAACTTACACTTTTTCCTGATTTTATTGTTTTATAGGAAATGGCTTTGACATAGTTTCTATCAAAGACTTTTATTACAGGCCTATAATACTTGAAGTAAAGAGTATTGCCACAATGTTAAAAAAAAACTTGTGAAAAACATTTTAATTAATAATCTTCAATAAAATTATCAAACCGAATATATATATATATATATATATATATATATATATATATATAGGATTTTCTTATCAGCGAGTTCTAAACGTATTGGTGCCCAATTATCAATGAATTGGCTGTTTCCCGTTTCTTACTCCCTTAGTATCCTAGCGAAGGAACTAGCATTTCAAAGTGTAACCTACCAAAAAATACGCGTCCACTTTTGATTCCAATTTATATTAGGCATATGATTCCAAAAAGTATTGATATTACTTTTAAATTATTGTTTACTTTACTGGGAAGTGATTATGATAAATTGTGCCAATAATGTATGGCCAATGAATGCCATTGAAAGTTAAATTACTGTGGCATGTAATAAATATATTTTCTTTTACCTACCAAAAAATACGTGGTCACTTTTGTTTTCCAGTTTATATTAGGCATGTGATTCCAAAACGTATTGATATTACTTTTTAATTATTGTTTACTTTACTGGGAAGTGATTATGATAAATTCGAGCCAATAATGTATGGCCAATGAATGCCATGAAAGTTAAATACTGTGGCATGTAATAATATATTTTCTTTTGACGATTTTTCCTCCTTGTTTGAAACTCGACAACATAGTTGTTACTTGAGGATAGTCCCTTAAACGTTAGAACTAAGAACTAAATATATTTAAAAGCTTAAAACTACATCTTGAGGCAGGAAAAGTCATCTGCCACAGTAAGACCAAAGATAACGTGTTTCATTGACATCACAAATACTGCACAACAGTATCACTTCGACAGGATACTTCTCTGTGGTGACAAGCACTCTAGAAGTTGACAGCTACCGTCACGTGTGCTGCTCCCCAGGGTCACACGTCATTAAAAACCGAAACTTGGTAGGAGATGATTTTTGAACCCTATTTTTGAGATGATATTGCCTATTTAACTTCCTCAGGTTCCAATTATCCAAACACAACAGGTCTATCCAGCACTCGTCTTGGAGGGCATAGTTAATTTATGTAGTGTTTTTATTGTTATACAGAAAACTAAATCAAACTACACAGCTATATCCTTTAAACCAATATTTTTTCTACCAACACCTCAATACACTATTATTTTCCCATAAATACCCTTCAATTATATGTATTAACTTCACAAATTTTCACTAATTTAAAGCTTTTATAGTTACTGAATAGAACGTTTTAAATTATGAAATGTTAAAAACAAAATAGTTCAGTATTTAGCGTAGCCAAAAACGCCTAAAGAGCAGCTAGATATTTTGATCAATGATGCACATTTTTACTATTGATCACTATAACAATTCATTTCAATATAGAAAATCGGTTAATATCGAAGGATCTAAACAGAACGCCGAAAGTATTTCCAAATAGAACAACAACGTAACATCATTTACATTATGTTGTTATGTCACATGGTAAAACGTCATATGATTGTACTCAGTTTGTACACAGTCCGATGACAGATATTGATTAATCTAATACTGATTGAATAATCGTAATTCACAAGCAAAGTGATTTATTTCAATACAATATTTTGTATCTAAGGTTGCTAATTACATCATTACAAAGCACACAATGTATAACAATTTTAGAACTGAGCATTTGACTACCTATTCAGTTAGGCGCGTATTACGTTATATGAAAATAATTTATAGAAGTTTAATTTTTTTACATCAAGTAGTGAAGTGACTTATGGTTACAATAACTAATAGGAGAGAGACTTCTGGAAGGTTAATCAAACTTCTTTTGGCTTAATTTTGTAAACTTTTAATTGTTCCATTATCGTACTTTGGAGAATTTATAATGACGTTTAAAGTACTTAATCCTAGTAAGGTAGTTTACGTATCACTTAGAGAGCTATAATTAATAGCCATTACATTGTGGCTGTAATTTTAACGTGATTATGCAGACAAAATTTCATTCTCGGCTTTTTTATACTTTCCTAGACGCGAAGTTAATTTAAACATTATATGGGAAAATAAAATTGTGTTGCCCATTAATAGTTATAAAAACGTTTTAGTAATATAATCGAACTGAAATTTGTCAACTAATTCTAGTCTGTAACATATTTTTTACAGATAAATCGTTATTAAATTAATGTTTCATTATTAAAATAACATCAATTGATTGAAATTCTTGAACAAAACTTAGTAATTACGATGTCGTAATTGTATATTTTATTTTTTAAAAACAACAACGACCATAAGATTATAGATTATTATCTGTTTTCAGTTGAGTGTGAGATGACTTCCTAGAAGTAAGTAACATCCGTCTCACGCTGCCGTACCTACCTCATGTTGGGTGTTTCAAACCGACTTAAATAACACAAGTAGAGTAAAGCTTATCACTCAAGGAGATATAAAAATTTACTTTATATCTGTCTGTGAGTCAAATATATTGAAAACGAAGATATAGATTTTAAATTTATTAAAAGTTTTGATATAAATAAGCAACACCGAGTTTGTTTAATTATTCATGTAACTCAACGGTAGTTGCCTGGCAACAAGAATATCACACGAGAAATACGTTTTTTAAGTAAACTGAGTACCGCCTTATTCTGTTTTAACTCCTCACTTAGTAACACATGTAGGCCTAATGTCATGAAATGAGCGAATATTGAAATTTTGCATATAACCTCAGCGCAACCAGTTTTGCGTCACATGGTGTGGAAAACTCCTACTTTATATATATATATATATATATATATATATTGTATATATTACAATGTATGTTAATAAATGATATTAGTGTGTACATGTTTTTCATTCAATACTAGGACAAAATACTTAATTATTTGTGGCTTAGTCTCAAAAGAAGCTATAGTAATATAAATATACCAGCCTTTAAAAGTTATTTGTCTAGGTAAAATCAGTCAAACATAGAATGTTTTCCCTACAAAACCATGGAAAAACCATGGAACACATAAGAATTTTGGGATATGTTAAAAATATTAAAATTTTACATTCCTGTTCTCTGGATTTCAGCTCACTTTTAATAACATGACAGTCCAAAAATAAAAAGGGCCGTACTTTAAAACTGGATTTTTCTATTTTATTATATTTGAACTATGGTTATTTTCGAACAAACGCCACAGGTTATAAAATAAAATACAAAAGAATGTATACTTAATTTGTATTTAATTTTCATTGCTTTGAGTTATGAAACTTTTGAGATGTTGTCATTTCAGATTTGTTATAAGCCTGTATGCTATTGTTATAAAAAGTAATTTTGTAAGTAATACAAGGATCCAAAGTCATATAAATTCTAATAAAACTAATACACTAAGCAACCATGAAACTCGCGCCACAGAACTGTGGAAGACTGAGGATAAAACTAATACACTAAGCAAACCATGAAACTCGCACCACAGAACTGTGGAAGACTGGGGATAAAACTAATACACTAAGCAAACCATGAAACTCGCGCCACAGAACTGTGGAAGACTGGGGATAAAACTAATACACTAAGCAACCATGAAAACTCGCACCACAGAACTGTGGAAGACTGAGGATAAAACTAATACACTAAGCAACCATGAAACTCGCACCATCAGAACTGTGGAAAGACTGAGGACAAACCAATACATTAAACGTGACATAAAATTAAATTTTGACGTGACAACGTCTTAAATTAGGTTGCGGCTCGGAGTCACTCATGAAAAAGTGTAACGCCCGGTAACGTTACGATGCCCGTCCAGTGGGGTCCGCCGCACGGGATCCGCACGGGAATAAAGCAGATAACTGTGGGTCCGCCGCACGGGATAAAGCAGATAACTATGTTTTATTCGTGAAAATGTGGAGTGCTTAGATTCGTCATTTACAACAACTACAACAATAAAGGTAAAATAATTGTACACTGATATTTCCATTATCGTAAACTATGATTGATTGATTAATTGTTAGATTGACACAAAAGTTGAGAAACTGGAGTTTATAGGTTATGTCATACTATTGACAAATGTTGATAGTGTTAAGTAAATTTTAGTTTAAATCACTCTGCAATCAATCGTAATTCAGCTCGATTGAGAAGAAACAGCGCGTATTGCTAGTCAAACATTTAAAATAACAAATTATAACCTCTAACCTGTCATAACAGTGCGACCAAACAAACGAACTAAACCGACCAATCACCACGCGCGGAGTTAGAATTTAAACTGTGTTTTAGCAAGAATTTCAAATTCCAATTTTAGTAAATGTTTTATTCAACTTTACCATTTACAATAACAAATTTTAATTAATTTCAAATTATGTACAATGTTTTAGTAAACAAAATATATTTCTATAGTTAAAATTTGTGCAATTCTTATTTTCATTCAATTCCTTGTTCCTATTGTGCAATTTAATAATATTCATATCAATAAATATTCTACCGTGAAAAAGGACGTTGTCACGTAAAATATTCGCCCGTAAAACCGACTTTACAGGCAATTTTTATATATTACTGTTTTGATATATTAAGAATATTGTATACTCAAGAAAACTACTATTTCTCCCTGTCTTTCAGCACGATACTCTATAACAATCAGACCTATAAATTGAAAATTGCTCAAAAGGCTTCATTTTCACGTAAGGAACATTAATTAGATAATGGTACATGTCACTCCATGGGAACAGGTAGAGAGTTAGCAAAATTCTTTACATTAATATTTTGGATAACGAGAATATCGCAGAATAAAACATTTTTTACAAACTCCGAACCAAAATTTTAACGTGAGACATAGTAACACGGTATAGCCTAAATAAATAACCTGCAAGCCTTGAGAGTTTTGCATGCGATTAAAGTGAAGCATAACAAGCCGAACACGTGTTGCATCTACACTCTTTAATAAATTGTCAATGATCCACTAAAAAGGATATGATTTATCATCTGCAATTAAACTTCACAAACTAGTGTTAATGTCTGAATTTGTTTACTTATTTTTACCAAAAACTAAATTAAATTAAATGTTTCGTTTGTAGTAAGTGATTAAGCATTATGTGTAGATCGAGAGCAAAAATGTAACTTTTTGTTCCCTTGAAAATAGATGTTACTACCCCAGCTGAACGAGTAAAAGAGATAATCGATTGATTCTAGTTTTCAATGTAAGATTGAAGTTACAGTGAGTGGAATTCCTGTAATGTTAAAGGTTGTTGCTACCCAAACATTATATTTCCCTTTCCATTTTGTATTGAAGAGAGCAGAGATAGTCTCCCCCTTCTTCTAAGGCGACGTGTCAGATATAGATCCACTAGTAATCTTCATTGGATGTCGACAGGAAGCGGTCACTACTCTCTCACCCACCTTGTAAATCACTCCAGCAGAAAGCTCAAAGTTCCTCTTAGGATAAAATGCAATGGGGACGTTTCATTAGCTTCTTGTCCCCAAGAGAACATGTAGATTTTCATCTACATTCTGCAATAATCTTCTAGAAATTTAGCAAAAAACCTGCTAGTAAATTAATACAAGAACTATTTAGCTATTTATCGCAATGATTATCTAGCTTTTTATTACAATAAGTACCTACCTATGTAGCAAAAACAATGTTCAATATATATAACCCAATATATGGTTTAAATTTGAATCAAAACAACTGTCAAATATGTGTCTGTATTATATTATAGTACTACAATAACTGTCTAGCTTTGAAACACATTACTGAGCATTTATAGCTATAAAGTACGATAGCTAAATAGCTGTGCAGCATAGTTTTCCAGGTCTATAACAAAATAACTCTGTAGGTATGTAGCACAGTAAATGTCCAGCTATCTACTACAATAGCTGTCTAGCTTTGTAACTGATGTTGTAACTGAAATTACTGAGGATGTTGAGTTATAGAGTACGAGGAACTACTTAGCTGTTTAACATAGTTTATAGTTTTCCAGGTCTCTCACAAAAATAACTCTGTAGGTATTTAGCACAGTAAATGTCCAGCTATCTACTACAATAGCTGTCTAGCTTTGTAACTGATGTTGTAACTGAAATTACTGAGGATGTTTAGTTATAGAGTACGAGAACTACTTAGCTGTTTAACATAGTTTTCCAGGTCTCTCACAAAATAACTCTGTAGGTATGTAGCACAGTAAATGTCCAGCTATCTACTACAATAGCTGTCTAGCTTTGTAACTGATATTGTAACTGAAATTACTGAGGATGTTTAGTTATAGAGTACGAGAACTACTTAGCTGTTTAACATAGTTTTCCAGGTCTCTCACAAAAATAACTCTGTAGGTATGTAGCACAGTAAATGTCCAGCTATCTACTACAATAGCTGTCTAGCTTTGTAACTGATATTGTAACTATAATTACTGAGGATGTTTAGTTATAGAGTACGAGAACTACTTAGCTGTTTAACATAGTTTTCCAGGTCTCTCACAAAATAACTCTGTAGGTATTTAGCACAGTAAATGTCCAGCTATCTACTACAATAGCTGTCTAGCTTTGTAACTGATATTGTAACTATAATTACTGAGGATGTTTAGTTATAGAGTACGAGAAACTACTTAGCTGTTTAACATAGTTTTCCAGGTCTCTCACAAAATAACTCTGTAGGTATTTAGCACAGTAAATGTCCAGCTATCTACTACAATAGCTGTCTAGCTTTGTAACTGATATTGTAACTGTAATTACTGAGGATGTTTAGTTATAGAGTACGAGAACTACTTAGCTGTTTAACATAGTTATAGTTTTCCAGGTCTCTCACAAAATAACTCTGTAGGTATTTAGCACAGTAAATGTCCAGCTATCTACTACAATAGCTGTCTAGCTTTGTAACTGATATTGTAAACTGTAATTACTGAGGATGTTTAGTTATAGAGTACGAGAACTACTTAGCTGTTTAACATAGTTTTCCAGGTCTCTCACAAAATAACTCTGTAGGTATTTAGCACAGTAAATGTCCAGCTATCTACTACAATAGCTGTCTAGCTTTGTAACTGATATTGTAACTGTAATTACTGAGGATGTTTAGTTATAGAGTACGAGAACTACTTAGCTGTTTAACATAGTTATAGTTTTCCAGGTCTCTCACAAAATAACTCTGTAGGTATTTAGCACAGTAAATGTCCAGCTATCTACTACAATAGCTGTCTAGCTTTGTAACTGATATTGTAACTGTAATTACTGAGGATGTTTAGTTATAGAGTACGAGAACTACTTAGCTGTTTAACATAGTTATAGTTTTCCAGGTCTCTCACAAAATAACTCTGTAGGTATTTAGCACAGTAAATGTCCAGCTATCTACTACAATAGCTGTCTAGCTTTGTAACTGATATTGTAACTGTAATTACTGAGGATGTTTAGTTATAGAGTACGAGAACTACTTAGCTGTTTAACATAGTTATAGTTTTCCAGGTCTCTCACAAAATAACTCTGTAGGTATTTAGCACAGTAAATGTCCAGCTATCTACTACAATAGCTGTCTAGCTTTGTAACTGATGTTGTAACTGAAATTACTGAGGATGTTGAGTTATAGAGTACGAGAACTACTTAGCTGTTTAACATAGTTTTTCCAGGTCTCTCACAAAATAACTCTGTAGGTATGTAGCACAGTAAATGTCCAGCTATCTACTACAATAGCTGTCTAGCTTTGTAACTGATGTTGTAACTGTAATTACTGAGGATGTTTAGTTATAGAGTACGAGAACTACTTAGCTGTTTAACATAGTTATAGTTTTTCCAGGTCTCTCACAAAATAACTCTGTAGGTATTTAGCACAGTAAATGTCCAGCTATCTACTACAATAGCTGTCTAGCTTTGTAACTGATGTTTGTAACTGTAATTACTGAGGATGTTTAGTTATAGAGTACGAGAACTACTTAGCTGTTTAACATAGTTTTCCAGGTCTCTCACAAAATAAACTCTGTAGGTATTTAGCACAGTAAATGTCCAGCTATCTACTACAATAGCTGTCTAGCTTTGTAACTGATATTGTAACTGTAATTACTGAGGATGTTTAGTTATAGAGTACGAGAACTACTTAGCTGTTTAACATAGTTTTCCAGGTCTCTCACAAAATAACTCTGTAGGTATTTAGCACAGTAAATGTCCAGCTATCTACTACAATAGCTGTCTAGCTTTGTAACTGATATTGTAACTGTAATTACTGAGGATGTTTAGTTATAGAGTACGAGAACTACTTAGCTGTTTAACATAGTTATAGTTTTCCAGGTCTCTCACAAAATAACTCTGTAGGTATTTAGCACAGTAAATGTCCAGCTATCTACTACAATAGCTGTCTAGCTTTGTAACTGATGTTGTAACTGAAATTACTGAGGATGTTGAGTTATAGAGTACGAGAACTACTTAGCTGTTTAAACATAGTTATAGTTTCCAGGTCTCTCACAAAATAACTCTGTAGGTATTTAGCACAGTAAATGTCCAGCTATCTACTACAATAGCTGTCTAGCTTTGTAACTGATATTGTAACTGTAATTACTGAGGATGTTTAGTTATAGAGTACGAGAACTACTTAGCTGTTTAACATAGTTATAGTTTTCCAGGTCTCTCACAAAATAACTCTGTAGGTATGTAGCACAGTAAATGTCCAGCTATCTACTACAATAGCTGTCTAGCTTTGTAACTGATATTGTAACTGTAATTACTGAGGATGTTTAGTTATAGAGTACGAGAACTACTTAGCTGTTTAACATAGTTATAGTTTTCCAGGTCTCTCACAAAATAACTCTGTAGGTATGTAGCACAGTAAATGTCCAGCTATCTACTACAATAGCTGTCTAGCTTTGTAACTGATATTGTAACTGTAATTACTGAGGATGTTTAGTTATAGAGTACGAGAACTACTTAGCTGTTTAACATAGTTTTCCAGGTCTCTCACAAAATAACTCTGTAGGTATGTAGCACAGTAAATGTCCAGCTATCTACTACAATAGCTGTCTAGCTTTGTAACTGATATTGTAACTGTAATTACTGAGGATATTTAGTTTTAGAGTACGAGAACTACATTGCTGTTTAACATTGTTTTCCAGGTCTCTAACAAAATAGCTCTCTAGTTATGTAGCACAGAAAATGTTCAGCTATGTAGTACAATATATGCTTAATACTCTCATTTCCGGTCTGTAGTAGTTGCATCGAGTATTGCGCAACAACATGACTACTTCTGCTTGTGATATCTTATTATCAGAATACAGGATTGAATTTACTTCTAATATAATATATTCAAGTTAAAAATTGGATTTACATCACCAAAACTTATTATTTTATGAGAAATAATAAAAATTATTCATATATCTCATATCTGTGAATTTACAAAAAAATATTATATTAGATCACACATATTTTCTATTTCAAGCACTAACTAAAAACCACGCTTTCTTTCTACTAAAGTATAATAATCCCACGACACAACAAAACATAACAAGTTTCACAGCCCTCAGGGATCATTATGCTTGGCAGCGCCAACTTTTTAAAACGTTTCTCCACTCGTGAAAGAGTTTATATTATAAAGAATTCAATTTGCTCTTCTATTTCCCTAATACTTCAGGGTCGTGGAAAAACACAGCGATACGAAAAAATGTTTAATTTAATTTTTTATCCTAAAATTATAAGTATGGTTTTTGATTTTTAACTCAACTGTTGTTATATACTCGTATATACTTTTAGCTAGCAGTATAGTATTAAAACCGCTTAAATCTGCAGATATAGGGTTAACAGCCAAGCTGGTCCGTTATAACCTTTTACTTATTTAATTTTCTTAGTGATTTTAAAAGAATTAAACAGGCAGAACCAATGTCACTTAAAATACAACGTTTTTAATCAGAAAATATTGAATCGGGAGACTGCACCGAAAATCCCGAAATTCTTTTATGCAAATAAGCCATTTTCCAGAATGCATCATAATTTTTTATAAATAATTTCTGCCCAGAATCATTCTAAAACAATCGAAGCCTGTATTGTAAGCTAAGCCGTTATATTTATATAACACATTAAAATTGTAAGATATTGCTAGCTGTGAACAGAGTGTAGTTATAATTGTCAAAAACAAAGCCACCTACAGACTGTTTTATGTTATTGCCCTGGTGAATATTGATACAGCTGGTTTAATCTCATTAGCGTTCAGAAACATGGAGATATGAGATATGGGAATTAGTATTCTCCACAGTGATTAATGGTTGAGCGTTTTCGAAGCTCAAGACAATTCGAGGGGCTGTAAAAATGTTGTTTCTGTCTCTATTTCCTTGTCTGTCCATACGAGTCTTAAAAATAAATTGGCGTAGACTCGAAGTTTTTAAATTAAATTTTATTCCTAAATGAGCAACATTGAAGTCAATGATGTTGTATGTCAATGCAAGGGATTTGGCTGCGCGTTATCAAAAATTTGTACGGATACCAACTAAAAATCGTACGATAAATAAATTAATAAAAAAAACCGAATACAGTCATATTTTTAATACGTGACATGATAACACATATAATCTACTGAAATTGAGTAGTATACAAAATTTAGAGTGCACCTTAAGCGAAGATTTTATCGACAATCATGGTGTTGTGTACTCCAACCTTTTATCTATAAACATTTGTAATAATAAGTAAACCATAAATAACTAACTACCGTTAACCGAAATAACGAGAAATAACGTAGATTAATCAACTATGTTTTTTATTTTTATTCGTGTAAGTGTTAAATCTATAGCAAAATACAACATAACGACTCTGATATCTTTAACACATAACCTCCGCTGTAAACTTACCCTAATGTCTACTGCAGTCTACACATATAACAACTGGCTTTACTATTTCTGACGCAAAATATATTGTTTAAAATAAGTTCTGTTGTAAACTTAGACTCTGATTAGGTTAACCAACAATAAATAGTTTTGTAGTTTTTTAAGTGTTTTAAAGTTATGCCTTAAGATTTTTGCTAAAGCACTTGGACGTTAACGGGGTTCTGGACATTTGAAATCGCTATACATGTATGCTATAACATAGGACACTGGGTTTTTGAGGGATTAGAATATAACATCTTATTTATGTTGTCACTCTATTTCTTTTCCTATTTTTTAATTTTCTGAGGTTCGTGTGACGTGTCGTATAGTACATCCAGTACCATGCAATGAGTTTGTTGGATTTCATTGCGATTAATCTAGAATTACATGAATAATATTGATTTTGAAGTTATGTTTAATTGTCTGTGGTTCGTGTGACGTGTCGTATAGTACATCCAGTACCATGCAATGAGGTTGTTGGATTTCATTGTCATTAGTCTGGAATTACATGAATAATATTGATTTTGAAGTTATGTTTACTTGTCTGTGGTTCGTGTGACGTGTCGTATAGTACATCCAGTACCATGCAATGAGGTTGTTGGATTTCATTGTCATTAGTCTGGAATTACATGAATAATATTGATTTTGAAGTTATGTTTAATTGTCTGTGGTTCTTTTTACGTGTCGTATAGTGCATCCAGTACCATGCAATGAGTTTGTTGGATTTCATTGCGATTAATCTGGAATTACAATAATAATATAGATTTTGCAGTTATGTTTAATTGTCTGTGGTTCGTGTGACGTGTCGTATAGTGCATCCAATACCATGCAATGAGTTTGTTGGATTTCATTGTCATTAGTCTGGAATTACATGAATAATATCAATTTTGAAGTTATGTTTAATTTTCTGTGGTTCTTGTTACGTGTCGTATAGTGCATCCAGTACCATGCAATGAGTTTGTTGGATTTCATTGTGATTAATCTGGAATTACATGAATAATATTTTATTTTGATGTTATGTTTAATTGGATTGTGGTGAGTTAATCAGCGTATATTAATTAGTTTATTGAATATTATGTCATAAGCCTTTCTGTCACCCAATAAAGAGGATATAGTCAGGCCTTCAAGTTATGTTTGTAACATATTATTGACATCAAAATATTCTTCAATCTTGCCTCCAATATCTTAATTGGGCAGATTAAACACACGTTAACTAAAACTATAAGCATAAATAGAAGTGTCGCATTACATTCATGTATGTTGTCTTGTAATAAACGAATTATTGAATTGGAAATCATAGCACAAAACAATAAGGAAGGCGTCAGTTGAGCTAAATGAAGTTGTCAGCACTCAGGAAACACGACACGGCGGTGTACAGCTGCACATCAATTCTCGCTAGTATCGGCGTTTATGTTAAACGTTCCAGTGGTTTCGGAGTACCACTGAAGTCGTAAACCAATCTGCAGCACAGTCTGCCAACTATAACAACTAGTGATAAACCATATGATAACAATAACTATTTTTGAAATCTATATGACGAGATATGTTTGTTATTATGATTATAACAATAGCCAAATTAATGTAAAATCTACTGGATATTGTGATATTTTTATATACTTTATATTCTATTATATTCCTTTTATATTCTAGGTTATTAAGGAAACCTAGAATATAATAATTCTGATAGTTTCTTAAGTGGAATTCTATAAATAAGACTGACCCTTGATGGTTACTCTCCATAAGATTTTTAGTTTAATCTGCGTTGTTTAAAAATTATAAAGTGTAGCGTAAATTCGGTATTTAATTTGTTATATTTTAAACGAATTAAGTAATAATTAATTTTATATACTTTATTATTAGAGAAACAGATGGTAACACATTATTTATATCTCTAAATGTTGTAAGTGTACAGTTTTTTGCTTATGGACCTATACAAACTGAAATAATATTTAGGTAAATATGAATCTTTAACATTATTAGAGAGCTTAATCGTATTATTATAGGTGTTTACTAAGGGAGCTATAGACTCTATTTTCTGGGCACCTCCCCAATAACAAAAATGGGGTTAATTTTTATCTAGTTCCTGGAGTCATCTTTAACGTCAGGAATCCAACAAAATGTTGGCTTACAATTATTGTTTCAAAGAACAGGACTTTTGGAGAGTTACCATTGTTTAGTAATACTAGAAATATGTAACACCACATAAGTATAACTAAACTAATGTAGCAAACGTCCAAAAATAGTCACGTTATATTCAAAACGATAATTATTTTTTAGGCATGTCATTGATCTACATTCAAATAAAAGATACGCAAGACGAAAAGAAGGTATAGAACAAAACTGTAATACCAATCGATTTGAAACGTTGATATAGAAAACACATGTAATAAATTATCCTGGTTAGGTACGTTCTCAGCCTAAACTAAGTATTAACTGTATCTGGCAAAAATGCCCCGCTCGTAGTTTATTTGTTTTTGAAGCTTTCTCGTTCTGGTTCTGTGAGTGAGTTTGCAAATCATTATTATAAGGTAAAGAAAGACTTTTCGCGAATTTAGTGTTCTCATTATGTGTGAATAATACGTTTGATTTACAATTATATAAAATCACGAATTATGTTATTATAACAAACTAAATACTATATTTATTTTTTATTTACTTATTATATACATTATCCTAATTATTTCATTTCTTGTTCTTGACAAAATTAGTACCTTCTAAAAACTTACCTCCTTTGGTTGTATAATTGGAAAATTCCTAATATTATACATGAATACCACACAACATTATAGAATGTATCTTATAACTGCTGAACAAATGGTTTAATTTACTTATCAGTTACGTAAAGCAGTAACTCAATTCTTTTTGATAATCATGATTTTCTTATAGAAAGGCAATGATTATATAGTATAAAACCTATAAGGTTTTATACTATGTAATTATTGTAGAAAGGCTTCTCCTACATGCTCTTCAACAACAATGAATATAAAAAAAAGAGTATGAAAAAACAACAAGTGTGTAGTAAATATTAATTTATGAAATACAGGACATTTTATTTATAAAATAAATGCTGGTCCAGATGAAATTACCTTCTGGCTGGTTTATACCTTTCAATTGGATCAGCACTGGGCACAGCAAAACAGATACTTCACTTACTTTGGGGCTAGGCAAGACAATTGGTGTCCAAAAGCGGCACATAACTCATTAAAAATTTCTTGATATAGGTGTAAAAGTATTTACCAATAGGTCAATAATTATGTGAGGAAGAATTGGATGATCTCTTTAATGTGTGGATTCGCTGAAAATGAAGGCATGTTTGTCTCCTGCCCGCTTTGACTGGAGAGCTTGGAACAGAGCTGCCTCTCCTCCTTCTTTATACTATGTATGTTTACAGATAACCACTGTAGACTTTAGTATATAGGGAATGATATGTTACTAAATAATTCCCTAATTAAGAAATTAAAGATATATAATTAGTCAAAATAATAGTATTGTATTTACAGAGAGAGGATGATAACTCTTTTTAATAATGACCAAAACAAAACAGGTGGTCTATATCTTTTATAATATTAAAAATAAATTATATTTTTAAATCAGCTGACCAGCTGACACTACATGAGCCCCCCTAGGGAGACTGGAAGTCAGGGATCAAGCCGTAAACGCACATTGCGACCAAATCTGGTAGCGTACTCTGGTGTTGCGTTTGTCCGGGTCTGCAGCAGGTGTACCGATGCTGGGTACCGGTGTGTGGGCGCTTCTTGGTTGAGGCTGTGGGGAAGGGTCAGGTAGGATGTAAGCAGGCTTCACTCTGTCAATGCTTACTTACTTTAGAGCTTCTATCTGCGATCTGGATGGTCATAGTTTTGTCGTTACGGCTGAGCACTTTGTGAGGTCCGCTGTAGGGAGGTTGCAGGGCTCGACGTACAGTATCGTCACGTAAGAAAACATGAGTGCATGTTGATAATTCCTGGAAGACAAATGTCTGAGGTTTGCTGTGAGCTGAGCCAGAGACAGGTTGAAGGCGAGATGTTTGACGTTGCAGCCTGACAACAAGGTCAGAGATGTCTTCACTGCGTCCCAACCCCGGAGGGCTGGCAAGGAGTGATCCGGGTAGACGTAAGGGTTCTCCGTATACTAGTTCAGCAGAGGACGTTGTTAAATCTTCTCTGTATACGTTTCGGATACCAAGCAGGACTAGAGGGAGGGCTTGGAGCCAGCTTGATTCCGGGTGACAGATGATGGCCGCTTTTAGATGACGGTGAAAACGTTCGACCATACCATTGGGTTGTGGGTGATAACTGGTGGTCCGTAGACGTTCAATCCCATGTAGAGGTGAGACGTTTGAAAAGTCCAGATTCGAATTGACGACCTTGATCCGTTGTGATACGTTCTGGGCATCCAAAACGGGATATCCAACAGTTCACCAAAGCTTCGGCGACTTCCTCAGCAGTGGTTTGCTGAAGTGGGTGAACTTCTGGCCATCTGGTAAACCTGTCAATAACGGTCAAACAGTATCGGTACGGGCCAGCTGGTGGGAGTGGTCCAATTATGTCTAAATGAATGTGACGAAAACGAAGCAGATGGTGGATTGACTGTTCCAAGTGGAATGTGAACGTGGCGTGAAACTTTGGCACGTTGGCAGAGCTGACAAGTTCGGGCCCAAGTGCGGTAATCTCGCTAAATATTAGGCCAAACAAAACGTTGAGATATGAGGCGAGCTGAAGCTTTGATGCCGGGATGACTTAAGTTGTGTAGAGAGTCAAAAACCAGTCGTCTGAGAGGAGCAGGTACAAATGGTCGGAGTGAAGGATTAGAAGTGTCACAGAAGAGGTCAACGTTTGAACCAGGGACTGTGATTCTCTTGAGCTTCAATGCTGTGTCACGGTTCAAAAGATCTTGAAGTTCAGTGTCCTCTCGTTGAGCCTGCGAAAGAGTACAGTGGTCGACAGTTGTGATTCCTGAAACGGCATCGACACGTGAGAAAGTATCGGCAACGATGTTTGCAGATCCAGATATGTGCTGAATGTCAGTAGTGAATTGGGCAATAAATGATAGTTGATTGACTTGAACAGGAGGAAGTTTTATCTTTTCTCTGTTGGAAAGCAAATGTCAATGGTTTATGATCAGTGAATATAGTACAACGTTGAGCTTCTAAAATGTGTCTAAAATGATGTACTGATGAGTAGACGGCATAGAGTTCACGGTAGTAGGCGGGCCACTCTATTTGTCTTGCAGTAAGTTTTTGAGAAAAGAAAGCAAGTGGTTGCCATTCATTCTTGACGAGTTGTTGAAGGCATGCCCCAACAGATGAGGTGCTGGCGTCAGTGAAAAGTCCGAGTGGAGCGTTTGGGTCAGGGTGATTGAGCAGAGTTGCTTGAGAGAGATTCTCCTTGCAATTGATGAAGGCCTGTTCTAAACTCGGTGGTCCAGGTTATCTTCTGATTTCCTTTTAGGCCTGCAAGAGCAGAGTGAAGTGGTGCTTGGTGTTGAGATGCAGAAAGGAATGAATCTTCTATAAAAATTAATCATGCCCAGAAAACGACGTAGTCCCTTGGCAGTTTCTATGCAAAGATGAGTCGCAAACCTAGATTTAGACCAAAATTTCTAAAACCGTAGGTGTGAATTTGTGATGAGTTCGCTGCAACCAAGTCGTAGTCCACGCGTTGTGGTCAGTTTTGTAGTAGGTGACGTGGGTAGCAGCAGAGATCAGAACCAGTGTCTATGAGAAATTTAGTACCAGTAACCCGGTCACTGATGAGAAGGCGTCGTCCTCCAGTTGAGCAGCCAGTAGATGCCATTATTGACTGCTGTTGAGAAAATTTACAGGGCTTGATACATTTATTAGCTTTTTTACCATATTTAAAATGATACCAACATATATCGGAGGAGCTAGATAATGATTTAGAACCATCCTGGCCGTGTAAGTCTGAGCGAGACCCAGGATGATGAGCTGAGAGTGCTGTCTCGATCTGAGAAATCCTATCCGTCAATTCCTTTATGACCAAGGTGAGTTCTGAGTCAATATTTACAGTTTTACGGTTGAGAGAACACACTGTAGATTGCAAAGTAAATACACTTATATTCGGAGTTGCGGTGCTTTGAACTGTACTCAAAGGGATTGATGGGCTTACCTCAAATATCTTGTCAGCAACATGAGCTAGTTGCTCTAGTGACTGTTCTTGAGGTTGTGCCTGCAGTATTGCTTGGGACTTGGCATGGTAGGCGAGTGATCCATAGTTGACGAATAAGATCCTCATGTACTGGAGTGTTACCGGAAAGCGATAGTAGATGACGAAGGAATTGAGATGGGGAGAGTCTGCAGTTTGTATATCAGGTTCCGCATGTTCATTGTCCTGGTTATCAGGATGGTGAATCTCTTCAGCATTGATTTCTTGCTGACCTTGAAGATGACGTTGCAGATCTTCAACTTGAGTCCGCAAAATGTCGTTTTGCCTTTGCAAATCTTCCATTGAATGTGAATAAAAGCGGGTCTTGAATAATATGTCCTTTCCTTTTCGGGGTCACCAATATAGGGAATGATATGTTACTAAATAATTCCCTAATTAAGAAATTAAAGATATATAATTAGTCAAAATAATAGTATTGTATTTACAGAGAGAGGATGATAACTCTTTTTAATAATGACCAAAACAAAACAGGTGGTCTATATCTTTTACAATATTAAAAATAAATTATATTTTTAAATCAGCTGACCAGCTGACACTACAAGTATTTCTAAGTGTTCTGTTGTAAATTTAGAATTTGGTAAGTTCATCAGCAATCAGTGAATAGTTTTTATTTTTTTAGTGTTTGAACTTATGCCTTAAGACCAATGGACTTGAAAGATAACGATGTTCTTTAGACTTATCATCATTATATGTGTATATTAAAAACAGGCCATTGCTTTTTGAGCAATGGATTATAACCTATTATTACTGTTTTAAGAAACAAAGCATGCAAAATAAAATACAATTATTCCTTCTCCCAGCTTGATTTACTCTGGTACGTGTGTTACTATTTCTGACCTAGTATGATATTTTTAAAATTACAAGTTCTTTTACCCTCAGGGGCGGTCTTACTTTCGAGGCCGTACGGGTAGTGGCGACCCCGAGGTACCCTAGTTAATGCTCCAGATCCCTTCTCTTCTTGTTCTGGAGGCCTATGGCTGGCACACTTTTCTATGTGTCAGCCTATCTTTCTTCTTCACTCTCTTCTATCTGAGGTAAACTTCCTCAACCCTTCGATTTAGTTTTACTTTCATTTCTCCCACTAGGGGCCAAACCACGGTGGAACAGCATAGGCCAGGGCTGAATGGCTGGTGGCAAACCAGTCTGTACTATGCGGACTCTGGACACCGGCGACCCTCCAGTTTAAAGCAGCTTACCCAGGCATGTGGGGCTCTGTCTGGGTCGACCTTCTATTCCCTAGCTACTCGTGGGAACAACATGATAAAAAACAAAAACAAAAACCAAAACCAACCAACCCTTGTAACAGTTCCTGAAGCTGCTTCTAACCTACCTCTTCCTGCTGAGGTAGCTCCTAAAGCTACCTCGCACACACCATCACCTGGTAACACAACTCAAGAGGTTGTTATACCAACATCCCTACCCTCTCCTCAACAAAGTGCCTTAGGAACACAGGAGGTTCCATTGCACACTGAAGTTCCCATACATGGCAAGGCTTTATCTGAGGAAGGTAGTACAAGCGCTGAGGAAGCAAAAGCCCTTCAAGATATAGAAGATCAGCTCCTCAACAGCCCAAGCACTCCCATGTCTACAGGTACGCTGGATGATGCCACAGAGCAACTCGGCAACCTCAGAATGAAGAGGCCTAATTTCACCACTGCTCAAAGGAGAGAAGCACTAAAGGCTAAACTTCTTGAAAAGGGTGAAGCTTTTGACCCTTCCAAGTGGAGGAGGGGGAAAAAGAAGAAAAAGAACCCAGAACGGCAGGAGGTCTCAACTCCGGGCCCAACTGCGGGTACCAAGGCGGAGGAGGGGTCGGCCAAACGCCCCAGAGGCACCTTGGTCACCCCACCCTCCGCTGAGGGGCCCGCAAAGAAGGCTAGGAGGGAAACCCAAAAGCCGGAAGCCCACGATCCCGAGGCCTCTGGTAGCACACCCAAGGCTACCTACAGAGAGGTCGCGGCGATCAAAATGGCCATAGCCCTCGAAGACTACCCGGAGGCGAAGCTTAGTGCAGAGCAAGGAGAAGCCATCGAGGACGCAATTATGGAAGAAATCCAACCCCTGGAGGATGGTTCCGTTTCATCGTTTGCGGGCACCTACCTAGAGAAAGGTGTTTTAATTGCTTCCTGCATCAACGAGCACACCAAACTTTGGCTGGAAGAAGTTATTCAAAGAATAAAACCTCTGGGAGACGACATCTCTCTGAGAGTGGGTCTGCGTAAGGACATCTTGAGGTCCACTAGGGTGTTTTTCAGAGCTCACCCGAAGCTTCTGAAGAAGACACCTGAAAAGGTACTTGAAATGTTCAAAAAGCAGAACCCCAACCTAAATGTAAACGAGTGGAAAATCCTTCCATCCAAGCCAGATCCGAAAGGTTACGGATTCGTCTGTTTCATGGACGAGATCTGCTACAAGGCTGTGAAGGCTTCCAACTGTAGAGCCAATCTAGGACTCTGGCATGTCTCAATTGTCTCCTCGACAGTCAAGGACAATGCCACGAGTTCTACAAATCAACCTCCAGCACAGTAGGGCTGCTTCGGCAGCATTCTGCCAGTTCTTCTTCCAGGAGGGATTTGATCTGGCATTGATTCAAGAACCGTGGCTTCACCAAGGGAGAGTGGCGAGCCTAAATGAAACCAAAGGTAAGTTAATTTACTGTACCTCTCTAAGGAATGTCAGGACCTGCATCCTGTTGAAGAGAGGCTTGGATTTTCTAACCCTCAACGAATTCTGCTCCAGAGATCTCACTGTGGGCATACTGACCTGGAAGAATGGAGGCATATTACAGAGCACAATTGTAGGCTCCGTATACTTGCCATATGATGCCAGGGAACTCCCTCCATCAAGAGACCTAGAGCTCCTGGTGGAAGAAGCACAAGCCAGACATCATCAACTTCTTCTAGGTTGTGATGCCAACGCCCATCACTCTGTCGGATGGGGCAGCACCAACACTAACCCCAGAGGTGAGACACTTTTACAATTTCTTCTAAGTAGGGACCTATTTATATGTAATAAAGGTAACCGCCCTACGTTCGCAACACGAATTAGACAAGAAGTTATTGATATAACAATCTGCACACAAGGTATACTTGGAATGGTTGATAAGTGGCACGTAAGCGAAGAGGCCTCATTATCGGATCACAGGTATATCCGCTTCAACTTGCAAGATGAGGCTGCAGAGGTCCTCTATCGCAATCCCAGGAGGACGGTTGGGATATAAGTCTGACCTTCAGTCACAGTTGGGATCGGTAGGCGGAAGGGTGCGATGCTTCACAGACATAGATCAGATAGCTTCTGACTTGCAGAATGCTATAATCAATAGCTTCCACGACAATTGTCCATTGCGACGGGGGAAGAGTCGAACCAATACTAAGTGGTGGACTGCGGACCTCGCTCGCAAAAGGGCTAATGTTAGGAAGCTGCACAATCAATGCAAAAGGAGCCGTATCTGGGAGTCCTATCATAGAGCTCTAACAGAATACAGCCTAGCAATTAAAAAGGCAAAACAAAGTTCCTGGAGGCAGTTTACACAGAAGGTAAATGAATTAAGCGCGGCAGCTAGACTGCAACGTTTACTAGCCTCAGGTCCAACCGGTCACTTGGGATCTTTAAGGTCCCAGGGAGGTCAACACACTTCCGGGTCTAGTGATAGCCTCAAACTTCTCCTTGAGACTCACTTCCCTGATTGTATCTTTGAGAATGACGACACCGGAACGTCTGGTAACCACGAGGCAGGCTCATGGCCAAGAGCTTATCGTGGTAGCTGGGCCATTGCCAGAAGGATTGTCACTCTCTCTAAAGCCAAATGGGCAATTTCTAAATTTTCCCCTTTCAAATCTGCAGGAGGGGATGGAATCTTTCCGGCCCTGCTTCAACAAGGGCCGGAGAATCTCCTTACCCTTCTATGTGAACTATTCAGGGCGAGCCTAGCTTATGGGTACATATCACAAGTCTGGCGTCTCAACAGGGTGGTCTTTATCCCTAAAAAAGGGAGAGCGGACTATTCTGTCCCTAAATCTTTTCGTCCCATCAGTTTATCTTCGTTTCTACTGAAAACATTAGAAAGACTGGTGGAGAGGCACCTGAGAAAGGGAGTTCTCTCAGACACTCCCCTTCATCGCAACCAACATGCATACCAGCAAGGCAAATCCTGTGAATCAGCACTGCACCAACTAGTCAGTAGGATTGAGGATAGCCTGTCCGCCAAGGAATTGGCATTGTGCACCTTCATAGACATTGAAGGAGCTTTTGACAATGCTAAATTCACTGCGATGGTAAGTGGAGCACAGCGACGTGGCCTCGAGCCAGCTCTGTGCCGGTGGCTTAGGGCCATGCTGTGCTCCAGACGGATCAGGGCCGATCTCAATGAAGAGTCGCTTGTGATCGCACCCACAAGGGGATGTCCTCAAGGAGGCATCCTGTCACCTCTACTGTGGAATCTAGTAGTAGATGGTCTACTTGAGGACCTTACTAACAATGGAATCTATGTCCAGAATCTATATGCAGACGACATAGTCCTTATGGTACAGGGAAAATATACAAATGTTGTTGTTGATATCATGAATACCAACCTTCAACATGTACACAACTGGTATCATGGAGAGGGACTGAAGGTAAATCCCTCTAAGACAGTAGGTGTACCATTCACTAGGAAAAAGAACCTAGAGTCTCTTTCTAGGCTGAAACTCGCATCCACACAGCTTGAGTGGTCAAAGACAGTCAAATATTTAGGACTGACTCTAGACCATAAGCTTACGTGGAACGATCATCTTAACAATTTCCTGCATAAAGCAAAGTGGGCGCTCATGACGTCCAGGAGACTTGCAGGAATCTCATGGGGCGTAAAACCCCATATAGCAACACGATGGCTTTACAAAGCAGTTGTAAGGCCTCAAATCACTTATGGTTCATTAGTCTGGTGGACAAAGGTGAATTAGGTAACTGCTAAAGCCAAGCTCGAAAGCTTACAAAGGCTTGGCACAATCTTTGCAACCGGAGCATTTAGGAGCAGTCCCTCAGCGACCCTCGAGGTGGCTTTAGGACTTCTACCTCTTGATGTCCATATAAAAGCTGAAGCGCGTAAGTCAGCCTATCGGCTGATGGTTGCTGGCTTGTGGAGAAATGGCGCGTCTAACGTGGGTCATGGGCACCATCACTGAAGCTGTAAACCCAAGCGCTATTCTCGAAATGGTCTCCGACATAATGAGAACGGAGTTCGTATTCAATAAGCCATTCTCTGTTGACTTCTACTCCAGAGATGAGTGGAAATCGCAAGATAACATCCCAACAATAAGAAAGAGCTTTGTCTGGTACACGGATGGCTCGCTTATTAAGGGCAGAACTGGATATGGAGTGTTTAGTCAATCCCCTAGAACTGCCCTTTGCGGCAGTTTGGGACGGAAACTGCTCCATATTTCAAGCCGAAATCTATGGTATCCTGGCCTGTGCCAACCTAGGCCTTACCAGAGGGTACCAAGGAAAGAACATCTGTATAATGTCAGACAGTCAGGCAGCTCTTAAAGCTCTTGACTCCAACAGCATTACATCCAAGCTTGTGTGGGAGTGCTTTAACACTCTCTGCAAACTTGGATGACGCAACTTTGTGCGTCTTGGTTGGGTACCGGGCCACACAGGCATAGGTGGCAACGAATGCGCCGACAGGCTTGCCAAAAGCGGAGCAAGCATGCCATACACCGGTCCAGAACCGAGTTGTGGTATAAGCAAGTCAGCCGCTTACCAAAGTATAAACAAATGGTCCAGGAAGACACACCGCTTGCGGTGGCAGAGTCACCAAGGACAAGCACTCGGCAAAAGACTGCTTGCTGATACTAGCTCCGGCTTCACCAGATGGCTGATGGGGCTGGGCAGGGATCGGGTTAAGCAAGTGATTGCCTTGATCTCTGGACACGGCCACTTCAGGAAACACCTAAACACTCTAGGTTTACGAAATGAGGACTCGGAGTGTAGACTCTGCAATAAGTCTGAAGAGACTGCAAAACACATAATACTGGACTGTGAGAGTCTGGGAGCAAGGAGAAGGGCTCTTTTCGGTGATAAACAACCAGGCGACGAACCAGATGCTAGTATCGAGGAAAAGCTTCTTAGCCTAATTAAGGGCACAAAGATAGGCTTACCCCTCTAACATCAAAGGGGCACACAATAAGCTCAGGTTGACGTGTGAGGATCTGTGAATCCACCCCAATACCCCAACACTAAAAAAAAACAAGTTCTGCTTTAAATTTAGACTTTGGTAAGTTCATCAGCAAGCAACAAATAGTTTTTAAACTGAGTTTTAATAAGTTTTTAACTTATGCCTTAAGACATTTTTACCAAAGCACTAACGAGGAATATAACGAGGTTCTGGAGATTTGTCATTATTATAAGTGTATATTAAAAAAATAGGACACTGTGTTTTGAGCATTGGATTATAACCCATTATTAATGTTTTAAGAAACGCATGCAAGATGAAATAAAAACTATTCGTCCTCCTATTTTGTCTGGTACGTGTGACATATGTTGGGTTTAATGGATCTAGTTATTTGCAGTGAGTTTGTTAGAGGTCATTCTCCTTAGCTTGTGTGTATGGGAATACCACTGATTTTTGATGTACAACTTATGTTGTCTAATTCGTGAGTTATTCACCACGTGTTAAGTAGTTTTGGGGCGTTTGAGTATTAAGCCGTAAGCTTTTTTGACACCTTAGGGAGAGGATATATTCCAGCTGCCCAAAACAATATTTGTAACATTATTGTCATCCAATTATTCTTCTATTTTGTCTCGAATGGGGCAGATTGAACATACGACCACTAAAAATGTAAGCATCAATAGAAGTGTAGCATCACTTTATACTTATGTAGTCTTGTACTAAAGAATTATTGAATTGGAAAACATATAACAAGCGAAAATAATAATTAGGAAAATAATATAGGAAGCGTCAGTTGGTCTGAATAAAGTAGTCGTCAGCAGACAGGAAACAGGACGCGGGCGGTGTACAGACCAAACATCAATTTCACGCTAGAACTAGCGTTTATGCTAAACATACCAGTGGCTCGCTGTAATACGGAAGTCGTAAACCAACCTACATCCCGCTCTGTCAACTATAACAGCCAGGTAGTGATAAACTGTACAATATCTACCAGTGGCTCCCTGTAATACGGAAGTCGTAAACCATCCTACATCCCGCTCTGTCAACTATAACAGCCAGGTAGTGATAAACTGTACAATATCTACCAGTGGCTCCCTGTAATACGGAAGTCGTAAACCAACCTACATCCCGCTCTGTCAACTATAACAGCCAGGTAGTGATAAACTATACAATATCTACCAGTGGCTCCCTGTAATACGGAAGTCGTAAACCAACCTACATCCCGCTCTGTCAACTATAACAGCCAGGTAGTGATAAACTATACAATATCTACCAGTGGCTCCCTGTAATACGGAAGTCGTAAACCAACCTACATCCCGCTCTGTCAACTATAACAGCCAGGTAGTGATAAACTGTACAATATCTACCAGTGGCTCCCTGTAATACGGAAGTCGTAAACCAACCTACATCCCGCTCTGTCAACTATAAAAGCCAGGTAGTGATAAACTGTACAATATCTACCAGTGGCTCCCTGTAATACGGAAGTCGTAAACCAACCTACATCCCGCTCTGTCAAACTATAACAGCCAGGTAGTGATAAACTGTACAATATCTAACAGTGGCTCCCTGTAATACGGAAGTCGTAAACCAACCTACATCCCGCTCTGTCAACTATAACAGCCAGGTAGTGATAAACTGTACAATATCTACCAGTGGCTCCCTGTAATACGGCGGAAGTCGTAAACCAACCTACATCCCGCTCTGTCAACTATAACAGCCAGGTAGTGATAAAACTGTACAATATCTACTAGTGGCTCCCTGTAATACGGAAGTCGTAAACCATCCTACATCCCGCTCTGTCAACTATAACAGCCAGGTAGTGATAAACTGTACAATATTCTACCAGTGGCTCCCTGTAATACGGAAGTCGTAAACCATCCTACATCCCGCTCTGTCAACTATTCATATATATAACTATATATAACTATTTCTGAAAGCTATACAATATGGTTTTATAAATATTTTAAATGTTATTTTTAAGTGTTTAAACTTATACTGTTATAATTATAACACTAGCCAACAAATTGTACATCAGAATATATAAATAAAAAATCTATTATTCTGAATCTTTTTTGATGACAATTCAATACATTGTCTCTTGCTTGTTAATTCTGGTAAAATGTTTGTTAACATTTTACCAGAATTTACCGGTAGAAATGTACCGGTTTACTTTCCTAAACTACACATTTGAAGTTTATGAAAGTAAACCCGTTTATGAAATATAGCACAAGCTTATACAACTTATTTTGTGGTGTTTTAAATTAGTTTATTAAGAAATTATTTTTCTTATGTACTTTACTAGAAAATTATTTTATCGGGTGCCCTTTTATATAATAATACTATCTATAAATATTGGAAATGTAAAGTTTTTCGCTTGAGGATCTGTGCACATTGAAATAATATTTATGTTAATTATGCATATTTCACTTTTAACATTATTACATATTTACATCGCATTACATGATACGTGTTTACTAAGAAAGTACAAGAAAATAACTTCAGGGCTTCATCCGCTGGTCTTAATTAATTAAACACTAATTTCCATCAGACTTGCATTATATAAGAAACTCGATTTTGGAAGTTTGAACTATTCAATTATAGACTACAACTAAATATTAAGTTGTTATTATAAAACTTTAAACTAACAGGATTTGTTGAAACATTATCATCCTTTGTCTTACGAAATCTGTAACACATTATCAGTAATAATGAGTTATTTTAAATGCCTAAAAATCGTTATGTTATTTTTGCAATGACCAGCAAATATTAGTCTATGTCATTCGTATTGCATTAAACAATATACCTTATGGACGTTTTTGCTGTATTGTTAGAAAAACGCGCATGGAACCGACAATAAAATATGGTATAAAAACACTGTTTTAACACTTCAATTGATTTTTTAATTTAATATAAAATGCACACACGAGTATTAAATTATACTAATGAACAGCACGTTCCTCAGCTTGACCTAAGTATTAACTGTATGTGACGGAAAGTTCAGCTCGCAGTTTTTTTTTTGACGTTTTGTCGGCCTGTAAGTGAGTTTGCGTCACGATATACAAGATAAAGAGAGGCGTTTCATATTGACTGTAGGTATTCTGTGTAAACTTGGTTTTATTTCTAATTAAATTCAATATGTAAAAAACATAATAGTTGATAAATTACATTTATTTCATTAATAAAATTATTATTTAAGGTGAAAGCTTGTTTCGTACGGTTGTATCATTGAAAAAGTATTATTATTCATGATCACCATAGAAATTGTTAGAATTTCACTGCCGAAAACATTTTTAGCTCCAATCTTTTAAATTGAAAAAAATACATGAATTTCTGACTGAAAGAGCTTCTCCTATATGTAATTCTCCTATAAATAATTTTTGTAATTTTGTAGTAATGAATAAAATCTAAAAATCTGATTTAATAAGTAAATGCTGCCTCAGGAGATACCATTTCTAGCTAGCTTGTACCTTCAAATTGAACATACTCTGAGTACAGCAAAACCGATGCTTCACTTACATCTGGCCAATCCCAAAGATGTCAAGAAGCGCTACATCCCTAAGCACACATTTTGAGATATTTACATAGAAAGGTTTATGCATAGGTCAATACCACAGTGGAAAAGAATTGAGTAAAGCTCCCTTAGTGTTAAAGACGGTTGTTGTCCTATACATGACGGAGAGCTGTCCCCTACCCCGCCCTTCTAAAGGTCACATGGCAGAGAAATAGTGTCCGCTGCCTCTCGTTATGTGAAAAGCGGCCCCTAAATAACACCTTTTCCATTCTGAATATCCTGTTTAGTCCGAAAACAAGCATATATGTTCTAAGTGCAATAACATGTTTCTCAGACCACCAAGCAACATTTACAGGAACTACCTTGTCAGTTACAGCCAGCCCATTTCACATTACAATTCTAAGCCTATTGGATATCACTAAAATAAAACCTGTATTCACTAAAAAACTATTAAAATTGCGTGTTCGTGTAAATTTTGAATTGCGTCAATAATTAATTAATAAATTTAGAGTTTAAGATTTTTTTCAATACATAATTTTTTTGTGAGAAAATATTCTTTGAGACCAAGCAATAAACAGAATTTGCTGCAATGGTTTAATGTTTTACCGCTAGTACTATTATGTGTATAGTCAATTATAGTCTCAGAACTATTTGGAGCGTGACTTGCAGTTACGACTTGGTTTGTTCGCGAGATGTTACTTGTCTTACAGCGTAAGTTTTAAGATTGACTGGAATGTTTTATGTACTATAAGATTGTGGTGTACTGGGGGCCTTATTACTTACCTCTTCAATGAGACTGTGAGTTTTTGAGCAGCACAGAAATCACACTCAACGTTTAAACGTTCGTCATATTTTATATTGATTTTTTGAATTAAAATAAATATTTCTGTAGCAGATTGCTGAAGTAATTTATTTAGTACAGGACTCGAAAAGTCGAAAAAGTGATTTTTAGTCACCCAAAATAGATATATTTTATACTATCCAACAAACTGATTAATTAAAGCTTTTTAAGTGATAAAAATATTAACATAAGGTAAGGATTGTGTAAATAATGAACTATATACAGTAAAGTTGCCTGATATCTGGAATAATTGATTCCGAAAGTCCTCTCAAGAATAACATTAATATAGGAAAATGTGAATTCATTTACTGGTGATATTAAATTAAACTATATTCGGGTTTATATAAAGTCTGGGGCTCTCCTGTAGATATTATAATGCCTCATATAAGAAAAACTAAACTCTGTACACATTTATGTCGGGCTATGATGTACTTTTGGGTACAATTAATGGGTAATTTTGGTTTTTTTTGGGTTAAATTGGGTAATTTTGGGCGCAACTCAAAATTTTAAAGCGATATCCCCTACTATCAACGCAAACTAGAAGTCTCTTCCTTCACCCATTAACAATTTCATAACATTTTCAGGAATTCCTGAAGCAAGTAATAATACTCATGTTAATACTTAATAGTTTTCACATGTAGTGTTCAAATTTGTCGCTATTTTGTACTGCGTTAAGGATAGACATCTAGTTTGAGTTATTAGTTTTCCTATATTAGGACTTTCAAAATAAGTAATACAAATAACACACGACCCATACGAAATAAGAGAATATTACGTTTATGAAAACTGTTCAATCCTCATTTTGAAGGTCAATTGATCAATGCGTTATCCTCTCTTCAAATGCACTGTTTTAATGACTGTTCAGAATCAGAATCAGAAATAATTTATTTCGTTAATAACATAAAGTTACATGAAATAAGTCATAGATAAAATAGTACGTATATAAATATAACAATAACAATTAAATAAAATCAACAATCAAATAGTCAACATAGGTTATTTCACATGTTTGTGCAATATGACAGGAATTCTTGAACAGAATATGGGCATTTTTCAAGCAAAATAGTTTTAATGTTTTTTAGAAAAATTTGTGAGCTGGTTATGTTTTTCAGGTGCCGAGGCAGCGCGTTATAGAGCCGTAGAGCTGAATAGTGCATGCCCCTTTCGAAAATTGTCAATCTATGGATCGGGTAGACCATATTACCCCCTGTGGCGGGTATCGTATGATGATGAATTAAAAGTGTTCTCTGCAAAAAGATGTGGGTTATTTTTGAAGAAAGTCAAAAACTTCAAGTATATAGATTGCTTGGAAGAGTGAGGAGATTCAGGTTGCTGAAACAAAGGCTTACAGTGAGCACGATTACCTGCTGCAGACATAATGCGAACAATTCTTTTTTGGAATCTAAACTAACCCTTTAAAATTTTCACTAGAAGATACCCCAGAATCCAATAGCATATTTCAGTCTACTGTATACAATAAGCATAAGTAAATTTGAAACGATAGTTTCTTTACCAACTGCAGGCATTTAAAACTCGAAAAGCAAAGGTAATTGAAGACAGCTTTGAGCATAGCGTATCTATATGTTTAAACCAGTTGAGCTTGTAATCAATGACAACACCAAGAAGAGAGGCAGACTCTGATGGGTTTGATACCATTTACGCTGAAATCCGCTATATCACGAGAAGTTGGTGAGAAAACCATGATTTTAGTTTTTTCTTCATTCAATAGGAGACCATTTGACTCAAACCACTTATTCAAGCTGACATACGACTGATTCATAATAATTTCGAGGCTGTGAATATCACGACAAGAAGATAGAGCAGTTGTGTCATCCGCATAGCAAACAATGTCTGATTTCATATTGGAAGGAAGGTCGTTTATATATATAATAGAAAATAAAAAAAGGACCAAGGTACGGAGCCTTGAGGGCACTCCTGAGCTGGTCCTCAACCAACCTCTTTGAAGTTGTCCTTTATTTGTTACAGAAAACTGTCTGCTTTCTCTCAGAGAGATATGAGGAAAGGAGTGAGAGAGCTGCACCGTTCAAGCCATATCTTTCAAGTTTACCCAAAAGAACAGAATGGTTGACACAGTCGAAAGCCTTGGACAGATCACAGTTATATCGCACCGACAACACTGCGACCCATTCCAAGGCTCCCAACACGGCACCAATGAACATCATTGACAGCGCTAGAAGTTGAAAACCCTTTTCTGAAACCAAACTGAGATGCAGTCAAGAGAGTATTAGAGTCAAAGTAACATTGAAGTCTTGCCAGAATGATCATCTCAAACACCTTAGCAAAAGAAGAGAGCAGACTGATTGGCCTGTAATTAGGAAATCTCAGTTTTTTGGCCTTTTTTATGGATTGGACGTATGACAGACAGCTTTTGATTTTTCTGGAAAAATTCCCTCAGAAAAAGATCGATTAATTATGTGTACCAGAGGAAAAGCTATAAGGATATGCGCAACTTCTTAAGAAACTTCAGATGTAACCCCATCCCACCCACTCGACTTCGAGTTTCCCAGCTTTGAAATCGAGCTTTAGAACCTCAGCCATAGTGGTTGGTCCAAACAAAAAAAGAGAAGGTTTATCTAATTGTTGAAGAGCTGGGACATTTGCAACATACTCGAGAGCCGAATCAAAAGAAGCCCAGCTGTGATAGTTGATTACCAACTGAAACAAAATATTCGTTTTAAACTTTCTTTCTACATCAGCTTGGGTTCTGATAGCTACATCACCATCGGTGAGGATAATAGGGTTGTTTGAAGATTTTGAATTACCAAGCTCATCATTCACAACTTTCCAAGTTGCCCTACTCAGATTACTGCTTTTTTTAATGTAATCAATGTTGAAATTCCTTTTTCGCCTGAAGTATTACCCTACGAAGATTCATATATTTGTTACTCGAATGGTAATAGAAAACCATTTCGTATTTTATTATGAAAGTTATTTATTCCCGTACAAAATAATGTATGTAAGGTTTCTGATTACATTTCGTACAATATTTTAAAAATAATGGAATTGAGAAATTGATGGCCGAGTCAACATAAATAAAAATAATTTAAAGAAGGCGGATTTTCACTAAAGTACGTGTAGCGTATTTCAGTGAATTATAGAGAATAATTCAGAGCAGAAACTTGATTAAAAATCTTCGGAAACCTTAATCAAACTTCCTTTTTGGCTTAATTTTGATAAGGTTTTAATTCACCCGTTATCATACTTAAAGTAATTACTAAAGTTTTTACTTTTACTGTTCCTATTTATAGCGTAGGTAATAAAATATTTATTCTAAGTTAATTTATTATATCAGTAGCAGACCTTTAATTCATAGTTTTATATAGCTATATAGCTTCATAGCTGTGTTTTATTTATGTGGCTACCCTGACAAACTTAGATTCTCGTCTCATTTTATAATTTCTAATAAGTAAAGATTTTTTTCATTAATTTTCCATAAGTTTATTAAATATTTTTAGTTTAATTTATATTTGTAATCAATTATAATATGTTACTTATATTTTATAATAACAATAAAATTATTTATTATGTTCACGTATCCTAATTTAATTGATTTGCATTCATGAACCAAAACTATATAATTATGTTGTATATTGTATCCAAGTGAGAAATAATATAGTTAAAATAGGACAAAACATTATAATCTTTCATTTGTCTCGGGTGTGAGTATGAGATTTCCTAGAAGTAAGTATCGATCATCTCACACTAGCATACCTATATCATGCCGCGGTTTTCACTCAAAAAAATGGGTATTTTGAGAGCAATATAAATAACACAGCAGGCTAGCAAATTAAATATATTTTTCCTATAGTTAATTGCTAAGCATTAGCGAATCCTATCAATCGACGAGCTGCACAAATTTAATTCTGTGTATCTGTGGACACGACAGAATTGACTTAAGACTTGTCATTTTGGATGTTACTTTTTATAGCTTAAACATAGTTTTACTGTTTTTGTTATTGTTCGTTTGGCTATAAATTTAAATAAAATCCCAGATTAAATATCTCAAACATAATTTTACATTTTTTATTTCACTAGACGCTGAAAAATATTTAAAAAGAATCCTAAGACATGCTTTTGTTTACCATATTTGGACTGAGGATGACTCTTCACAGCAGGACCAAAATATTATTTAAGCAATATCTGTGAACGGGAAAATCTACATTTAAATTATGGCACTAGTCGCAAAAGCCTTATAAGTAAGATCAGAAAAATCCTGTAACCCATAAATAAATCCTGTTAATAAATCTTGTTCTTAAAAGAATATCCCAAATGAATTTCCTCCAAACTGGGACTTGGAAATTAAAAAGTGAAAAATTAAAAAAATTATGAGAATACGGTAGTTTGTAAGTAAGGTTGTATTTTCCCACAGGAAGAATTATAATTATTATGTTGCAAATAAAAGCCAAATTACCATCAATTTCAAGGATTTTCAGAGTTACAAAGTGATGACTAAAATACTAAATGATAGTTAAACATAGTACGGAAAGTTGAAAGTTTTAATAATACTATAAATTGTAGTATAAAAACATTGATAACATCTTAATACAAGAGATATAGAGGTTTAAAAACAATGCAAGAAGAATGTACTACCAGTTTACTAATTAAATAAGCTAACAAATAATAAATGGATTTTGAATTAGTACAGTATTTAAGTTCGCTTATAATCGAGGTGACACTTACAAGCTACCCTTGATTGAAGAGCTCAATAGAAAATCGGGTGTTCGTTCACCGATTACAGGACTCCCGTGTGCTTGTGAAATATTGGTAGAGATGTACTTATTTTACGACACTGATACACGGGATACAATTGTTTCTAGTTAAACGAACAGTTTTGTTTGTGTTTCATTTATTCTTTTCTAGCACATGGTAAAAGGATTCTATATATATATATATATATATATATATATATATATATTATATATCCTTTACCATGTGCTAGAAATATTCATAAGTATTTATATATATTTATTTATACTTATACATATATATTAAAAATATATATCAATTTCAAATTCTTCCTGTTCATGACAGTTGGACATGATACCATAACTTTTTTATTCTAAAAAGATTTAATGTAAAGTATGCAAACTCCTTAAAATTGAAAAAAATTGTTTTGTATATATATATATATATATATATATATATATATATATATGTAATATATATAAATAGCGCTAACAGAATTCAAAGAATGAAAAGCACTGTGTGTGTGTGTGAATTGTTTATAATTCACAAACGTCAAAACATTTTCCCTGATTTTCCGGATGCCCTGACTAATGGTCACTGATATCAATATTTTGTAGTTATAAACAAGAGTGACAACACGTCGGCTAAACAGTTAAGTTATAACAATATATGTATAGATAACTCAGGGGTTATTTTTGGTTAAAAATAAGTATGAAACCGGTTAAATAAAATCTGTTATGTTACAAATTAGAAATCAATACAATTGTACTCATAACAGTTGTGAACACGCTGTACTCAATTAAATGTAACAATCTTTAATAAAGGTGGCCATTTGATTATAGATAAATTATTTAATTTGAGCATTGTTGAAACATGTATTACAAACATTATTAAAAGACCCACATATTTGATTTAAAACATCTTCTAACTAATTGCAAGCAAAGTATATGCAATAATGCTGTTGATAACAATATTAAGCACATAAAGGTTAAGGGAGTAGGGAAATAAGGTATTGTATTTTATAGATAGCAAAATAATAAATGTGTATTATCTGATGACCCTCTAACTGACCTTTAGCTATTGAGCACTTTATTATTTCACTGAATTTTCAATAAGATTTACCCCTGAAACACAATCAAATTAAATAGCGTTAATTTACCAGAGAGATGTTAATGTATTGATACATTTTCACTTTCCTCTTTATATAAAAATATACTTTTTTCCTCCTACTCACAAAAGCCATTCATTTATCAGCACTTTATTTAGAATGTTCGTAATTATAAATGTAGATTTCTATTAATTAATTTCCGAGTTAAATAGAACATCGAACATTAATGTTTTATTTAAAAAAAGTAATATTTTGTTGCCATGTATTGGTACTTTATTACTTTTTTCTATATTAAGAGTTGGCATACTTTACATGGAAAACTTTTTAGAATAAAAAAAAGTTATGGTATCATGTCCAATCATAAACCGGAAAAATACGTACAATAACTTTGGATTCCGCGTTTTCTTGGACAATTCAGAATGAAATTATCGAGCAAATAGAAGGATGGGAGAAAAGTGGCTTGTTTAAGAATGTGTTGAGAAGAAATCTTAAAAGTTTCTCAGCAGAACCGTCTTTAATACAGTATTAAATGGTAAATGGTTTTACCATATCAGACACTTCAGTTATACATTCAAAAGTTGAAAACATGTCTTAATATACCGCGTAGAATACTTCCGTATTTTTTCAAATTGTATTTTTAGAAATATTCAGTTATCAACCTAAAAAACGTGGAATAACTGAAACAGAAAATAATATTTCTGCACCAGCAAACTCGGGCAAGGTAAATATTGAATGTGGCGGAAGATAAACACAATACCTGCGCTGAATAAACGCCTGGGTTTTCTCAGACCTAGTGGTTGCATAATTTCATCTTACAAAATGGGGATTGACCATTACTTCAACTCATTCCTAGGAAGAATTGGCACTAGGAATCCAGTAGGAGGAGTAGACTAGAGGTAATATCCTCCAACAATTATATTCCTAATAAATAATTACAATGGTTTTCTTATTCCACAATTGAAGCGACTTTCTTTGTGAGAAACAATAAAATGCATGCAAATATTTACAGTAAACATTGAAACAACTACATTGGTTATAGTTACGTATAACTGATGAAGACGTAACTCCTGCAACTGCAAATTTTACTTATACCAATATTTGCATAGACAAGCATACTGATTGCTACTCCGGGTCCTGTCATGACTATTACCCTCACTTAGAGAATAATATTAGAGTTTTAGACCAATTTTGGAGACCAAAGAAAACCAATGTACTATCACTATTTGATATCTAACAATAAATGTATGGAAACAAATAGGAAATCAGATACTCTTAAACTATCTTAATGACAAATATAAATGGGAATAATTAATTATGTACAACAAATTGTAGCCAATTAAATATTGATGTAAAGCCTCTGGCTTATCTCCAATATGAAGAAAACAGATAATAATGCTCTTTTATTGTCTAAAAAAAGTAATACCTTTACTTCCTATCATATAATTTTTTCATTATATTTATAATGAAATAAAATATAACATTTATAGTCAGGTAAATAAAGTTAATTTTCGAATAATGTAAATGCCTAAAAAATCAATTTAAATTCTTAGAAGATAAATTAAGACCCTGTTGTAAATAAATGTAAAATATATGAAATTTAAGTTAAAAATCAATGAAAAAATCCATGCAGTACAACATTAACCTTGAAACATTCTTTATCTTAGTTATTTTTTCAACAAAAACTTTAAAGAAAGTAAAAAACTGTTGAGTCTTAATTTTAAAAGTTATTTTAGTTAAATTAATAATACGTTCATTTTGTTATAGTATTTTGGAATAATAACGCTGATAGTTTTATTTGTATAACAAAAGTTATTAAACAAATAGTAAATACCAAAAATTGAGGAATTTTTTAATATATATATTTGTTCTGGTTTTAAAATGTCCTTTGTCGTTGAGTGAAAGTAATTTTCAGACTATTATAGTATTACTTAAAGTGTAGAGCACATGGGGGCCTAACATGAACCTTTTATATAAACTTAAAAGTTATATAAAATATTATAGAATCAATAAATCCCCATGGTGATTTGAAAATATTTAATTTTTCTCATTGTGAGGTGTTGTGTTTCGAACCATTTCTTATTTATATATAACGTATTGAAGATTTCAGGAAGGGTTTTATTATAGTCGATTTATGCAAGTAGTCGCCAAGCCTAATCCCCATTATCAGAGGGTTTATTTACTCCGTAGATTTGATATTCCCTACTTATAAAAGCATGACATCAAATGAGACTAGCAGTAAAGTCCATGTCTAATATGTGGGGTGAATGAGAAGCCACTCACTTATCCTAAGTCGGATATTCACCGACCACCCTGTGTTGTGTATTTGCAAAAATTGTTGGATAGATAGGTATTAGAAATTCTTACTTTAAAATGCCATTAAAAGTCTTAACATTTTAATATTAACATTTATTTAAAAGAATATAAAATAATTACGAAGTAGGGAATTACTAGGTTGAAGTAATTGAGATTATAGTGTTCATTACATAGTAATCATATATAGTTTATATAGTAATCATTGTCACGAGAAAGACAGTTTGAGAGAAGAGAGAGGATTTCCTATTGTTTGTGTAATGACGGAGAAGCCAAACAATGCAACTTGAAAACAATGAACTATTGAATGTTATGACCCAGATACCAATAGAGGATGTTTCTATATTTACTTGATTTCATAACAATAGAAACCAATAGATACAGATAATTAGTGTCACATATGAACAGCAATTTCTCGTGATTGAAATGTCTTCAACCAAAGTTAATCTCAACACTAATTCTCTACAACCTTCACTTACTCACCTTAAAATGGATGAAAACCTCCCGATTATGTAAAAATCAGGTAGCACATGTCAAGTTCCCAACTAGTATCATTAAATTAATGTTGTTATCCTCAAGAATATACACGGAAATCTAAGGATGTATGGAAGGTACCAGTAACAATAACCTCTTTTTTCTGCACTGGCACTGTTCTCAGCTATTAAGAATTATTATTCTTGATTGGCACTCTGAAATGTATAAGCAATTGAGACTTTAGACTCAAACCTACTGAGAACAAAGTTATCTGAGACAATCATATTACGAGCTTTAATAAATGTATAATGCTTAACTTTCGCGACAAAGCTTTATAAGGACTCAACGTAATTTCTTTACCTACGAACTAAGTGTCTTTAATTTGCATATTGTACTGCCTGACATAGTCATATTATATACATTCACATGATACACAAGTAAACTTAACCACATAACTTCCTGTTTTGCAGGCTATTTGTTTTTTTTGTTATAAAAAAGAAGAGGCCGATCCCCTAAAAAAAGGGTTACCTATTAAAGGTCTAAACTGCGTCCCTTATAAAAAGATCGAGAATTGCACATGACATAGTCTTGCATCGGATTTACATTCTGCAAACACAATCGATTTTATACAAAAAAAAAAAAAACAGTAATAAACAGCAATACCATCTACTCAGTAATTGGAGTTTTAAACGGTTAATATACATACATACATACATATATATATATATATATATACATTACACTGTATAAATGACAATAGCCTTATTTAATTTCAATAAACATTGAATCACAAAAAGTACTCGCTCCGCCGGGCAGTCGAACCCGGATCTCTCACTTGCCGGGTGAATGTGCTACCATTACACCACAGAGCGCTTACTTTTTCGATTCAATTATTTTGTATTTGGCCGTATCTGTCACATATGCGTTTAAATAAGCAAAACTAACATATGCTCGGAAGACCAAATACCTGTCAAAACGACTTTTATTTACATAAAACTGTATAAATGGCAAGAGCCTTATTTTAATTTCAATAAACATTGCTATATATATATATATATATATATATATATATATATATATATATAGTCCCGGAGGAGCAAGTACTTTTGCGATTCAATGTTTATTGATAAATATATATATATATATATATATATATATATATATATATATATATATATATATATATATATATATATTAGCAGATAATGGTCCATGACATAATTTGAATAAGTCCATGTGAATAAGATGAATTTTAGAAAACTGTATTTTTTGTCTACTTATTCACGCCACGTCATGTCATGGACCATTATTAAATTAGTATTATTATTTATTATTATTTAGTATTATTAAATTTATTAAAATTCGTAATATGACTGTCTCAGATAAATTTGTTCTCAGTAGTAAACCTAAGGTCTCAAACCTGTCTAAGGTCTCAATTGCTTACGCACTACAAAGCTCCAAGCAAGAATTATTAATTCTTTAACTTGAATAAGATAACAAACCAAAGCTGTTGGAAGAACAGCGCCAGTGCAGAAAATAGTGCGTTATAATAGAACTTACATATAATAGTGCATATATATATATAATATAGACATCCAAGGGGTCTTAATTTAAGAAAAATTTATTTTTTCGTCTACTTATTCACACACGTCATGTCATGGACCATCAGCTGCTGATCTACTGTATTTATTTGTATTGTTTGTTTTCCTTGTTTGAGTTCTTACCTATTTTTGATGTCATAATTTATGTAAATATTTTAATACAAGTTAAAAAAAATATTTAATTCTTGAAGAAGTGTACTTCTTTACAAGATTACACGAAAATTTTATAAATGTTTTAAACACAATATACCAATGGTTTGAATTTGTTTGGGAAGTATTAATATTACTTGTTTGTCTGGTATAATATAATGCCCCTCACTTAAAACCTGAGCAACTAATATGCTTATCTTAACCTACCTTAACAGAGAGAAGTGCTGTGATTTTATGGGGTATGATGGACTATAAGTTCCTAGAGAGAATACCTACCTCTCCGTTTGACGCACTCTGTAATATTAGAAAAGGCATATGTCACATCAATCATAAAATACAAAAATGTTTGAAAGAATTATTGAGCATTTGTCAAATATTTTTTCATAGCTATTACGCTTCAAATGATTCATTCCATGAGGGCGAGGAAAGGGAAGTATAAACCACGTTCACAAGTGCGGCATTTTTGGGTTCAAAAGGGGACCCACGATAGATGATTCAACGGGAAAAGTTTTTGACCAATTATTATAAGACGAAAACTTTTTTCGATACGGCTTGCGCCCTGGTCAATTGCTCTGGGGCAATATTTCGGTTATGACCTAACAACTCTACCTAATTTACTAAGAAACCTCTTCTCTGATCAACGAATAACAGGGTGGAAAAAAGTAATGGAATACGCTTTCAATTAATTTTGTTATGGCTTCAATTATACAAAATTAAATTTTAGTACATATCACCACTTGTACTATTAAGAACCTAGTTTTTGAGACCAGTGGGGGACATTTTATCTTTTCAAGGGGGACGGCCTCGTGAGGATGGTCGGACGAAAATCCTTAAATGTTAAGCATAGGCCGAGTTTGACTTTGGTATCAAATTAAAGGTCTAGTAAGAGAGAAACTCATTACCCGCAAACTCGCACATTAAAAAGGCGGTTTGTATGGTAGCTTATTAAGTTTTAAATATCTTTACTGAGGTCATAGCCAGGAAGTTTTAAAATTAACCTAAAAATTATTCGTATCAGTAATAAAATGGTGTAATGTTACGGTGGAACTTAACATAACTAATATAATATTAAATTATAATAATAAATTATATTTTGCCCAATATTATCGGATTTATTTTCAACAACTACATTATGTGTATTTTATTCTTTCACATCAAGTGGTTCTAAACTGATATTATAAGTTTTTAATTAAAAATTTTGTAATGGCAATACCTGTTAGTAATTTATTTATTTATTTACAACACACGTAAATTTGTTCAAAAAAAAGTATTATTAATGTTTTGCACAACATTCATCAACACATATAATATTTGACGGCCAGGGTGATTTCAATGAACCCCTGTTCGCCGGTCCCCAGGGTTCAAAGGTTTTCCCACACCCTCATCCCTTCCCTTTCCTTATTTACCACCGGCCCCCCAGCTAGGAAGGCTATTGTGCTCCTTGATTCCATTATTGTAGCGTTGAGAACCCTTATCAGTAAACCTACAGCTATTTCAACGATTAACTGGTTGGGTGGGTAATTTTAGTCAGTCTTTTTTCCACGTCCGTTTTGTCAGTCACGATTATATTGAATTTTATACATTAATATTAAAAACTCTATTTTAAAGTAGTAAGTATTATTCACTGAGGCGTTTAGCGAAGCCTATTATTGGGAGAGGAACTGGGAACAATTTAATTTATGTGGTATCTGGACACTCTGTTTGCAACGATACCTCTCGAAAACGGGGAGACCTGCAGGACTTGAAAGCTTTAATAAATTCTTAATTTCTATATAACAAAACACCGAGTTCGATAATGGAGAATGGTCCTCCAAGGCTTTTGGCTAAGCGTTAGCGAATATGTTTTACATTGGCAACGAGTAAACAGTAATATAAGTTAATAAGTATAATAATAATAAGTAAATATTCTGGGCAACCGAGTGAAAAATACAGGAAAAAATGGTTATTCTTAAAACAAAGCGAGTTTCAACCCTTATGATATTTCAACATGTGAGATTTTAATTATAGGTAGCAAATCAATGCAAAATATTGAAGATACAGCTTTTATATTACTTACCGTTGGCAGTACCCTCCTTAGCTTAGTAGAAGCATTTTATTACTCGAACACTGATATGAAATCTTTAATGAAGAAAATAGGATGAATGTATCATGTGGAAAAATATCATGAGAAAGATTTGGATCTAGGAAATTTGTATTTTGTATGAGACGTTTATTTCTACAAAGACAAATTATAAAGTCTTCAATGATGCATTATCAAACAAGGAAATCTCTCTCAGTAGGCCTGACGCAATTTCTCTGAGGTCTTCCAAGGGGTACGTAAAGAATTTTATTCTTCTCTTGGATTGTCTCTTTATGCCTGAGTGTCCACACTCCCGGCCAGGAACATCCCTAGCGTAAAATGAGCTATTAAATTTGATATTTTGTATTAAACCCGTAACGAAGCCTGTTTCGTACACGTGATGTGGCTTTCTACTTCCTCATCATGAGGTAAACAAGAACAAGATTAATAATGGATTACAACGATAAACC